>NW_005366834.1:3965805-4006654 GCF_000412655.1 Myotis brandtii
TGCCAGATTCTGATTAGACAATAAATTTTCATGAATGTTTAGATAATCATATGCTACCCCATAGATTTTAAAAGGTTTATATCTTAATGCTTTTAAATTCTAAGAGAAGGAATTCAAAGAGAGACAAAGAAGTGAGTCATTATAGGAGCTAATGTACAGAGAATGAAATGTGAAAAAATCTGAAAGATTGAATATCCTGTCAAATTTGGTTTTCCAAAGCAATTAAACTGGACTTTTTAATGATATTACTCAGGCTTTCCAGACAAAAATGTGAAACAACGGAATTAATTCTTCTGAAATGATTTTGAAATTCCCAAACAAATATAGTCTCATGGAATCATTATTTGTGATAAGACCTGAATATGTGTTATGCCTTGATTATAAAAAATAATGGAGGAGAGAGAAGAAAAAAAACTTTATTGTGTTATACGATTTGAAACCTAAATTGCTCATTTTTATTGTTTGAAGAAATTCTCTTTCCCTAGGGTTATTTTAACAACAAAAATAGTCGGGAAGCTAAGCTCATGTAAAAAAGAAGAGTTTTTAATTGTATTTCTCTCCCTTTCTTCTATGACTCTTAATTTTCTCAGTGGTTTCTAAGAGATAAGAACCATCTCCTGTGGAGAGTGGGAGTCATTTGGTCTGATGAAATTAATGATATTTGTGAAACTGTGAGGTGAACATTGCTCACAAAGCTGCATTATAACGAGGTGTCTGGGGAAAACAGCACTCCTGTGGAGTCTCCTGAACCTAGCTAATGTGATCTTTGTTTGGGTTAAACGCTCTGTCCTCTAAATGTAATCCCGAGGCTGTTGGAAGCATCTTTTCTCTGGGCTTCATGCCATGGCAGAGAGCACTTCACTTTTTCCCTTTATTTAAAGCTTTGATACATCTGTTTTCATATGGTTAGTGACAAAACTACAGCCCTCAGATTTTACAAGTAACACAGTTTTCATCAGCATTACATTAATTTTTCAAACACACATTTTTTTTTAAAATCATCACTGCCAAGGGCGTTGATTTCTAATATAAAAACATTATGAAATAATAAAATGAATAAGTACTTTTAGATTTTTGCCATGCAAGGAAATGATGAATTCATTGCAGCAAACACATTTAGGCTGCACTATCCTTGATCTACAGGAGGATTGCTTGGCTTAGTTTCTTGCCTATAATTCTTGTACACTAAGTTCTGAGTTCCTGGCAGAAGGCAATGGATATAGACTTTGTACTCACATATGAGAAAAAATAATGCTTCTAGACATACTTTAGGACATGTAGGACATAATGGGACATTAAAGGAGAATATGAATGGTATGTTATTTTGTAAGTGCTAATACTCTCCAGGTTAATATAGCTTTGCCCATATTGTATATAACTCCTGGTTTAGGTTTAATAAATACTATAGAAATGACACTGGGGTGAAAGCAAAAAATGCTATTTTACAGTGGAGAGTGAACTTCCCATCTCATCCTTTTTTCTTCAGATGAGCATAATTTTTGTCATCAGTAAATTTGACTAGAGATCTTACAAAACATTGTCTATTTATGGTCATGCAGATGAGGCCAACACTCTAATATCAAACAAGAGGATGGAATATATAGATTATAGAAAGGATCTTATGCCAATCTAAGGGCCTATTACCATGTTTTCTGTATATTTATATAATGCAGACCTTCTTAGAAGACTTGATCTATTTTATTTTGGATATGTATGTAACAGCCCCCTTACCTCAGCTCCATTTTGAAGGCCTTTGGTCCAAGAAACCTACAAGTACATGAGGCATTATAATAGGTGCAGTCAGGTATATTAACAACAATAGCAATGTGTTAATAGAATCTTTATGTAAAATAAGATCTATAGTCTTCCAAGTTTATATTCCACAAAGTTGGATTTTAAAAAGCTAAGACAGAGGTTAATAGCTCTTCACCAAAGTGTTTTCTCTTATTTCTGGGTACACAACTTCAGTACATTTTCATGTGACTGAGTCCTAGTTAAGGTATGCCCCTGCCCAGGGTTGGAAGATATAAATCTCTCCAGAATCCTCCAGTTCTTTCCACATTTGTCAGTTGATAATGGAGAACTCTGAGGCCCTATAGGAGGTTAGAGGGTATAAGAGGAAGGAGGCCAAGTTCTTCAGTTACCATATTGAGAAAGCCAATCACTGACCACAAATGTCTTCATCTGAATGTTGACAGTGGGAAAAAAAATTAACTTCTAATCTACTTTAACTTTGAGGACCCTTTGTTAAAGCAGCTAGTGTTACGCAAGCTGTTACAGGAGACTAGTAAATAGCATTTCATTTTCCCTTATTCAAATTCAGAATGAACTGAGAAAAAAAAATTAACTTGTAATCTACTTTACCTTTGAGGACCCTTTGTTAAAGCAGCTAGTGTTACCCAAGCTGTTACAGGAGACTAGTAAATAACATTTCATTTTCCCTTATTCAAATTCAGAATGAACTGAGTCACAAGCATAGGAGCAAAACAGAAGGTGATGCAATACTTTTTTATGAGTAAAGATATTTCAAGGAATGCAGAGTTGATCTCATGAGCTTCTGGAGACATGGGAGTAAGTGACCCTAATTCTAGTTCTGAAGTTCTGTTCCAGTTCTAAGCATACATATAAACTCCAAGGAGAATTACATAGCCTGCAGTGGCTGAGGGTGATTAATGCAGCCTGCTGTTACGCCTAAATGAACTGACCTATGCTGTACCCTTTAGTCAAATTGCATGCTGCATAATCATGATAAATGAAGTACACCAGGCCTAGGTTAGCTAGTCCCTGGCATATGCTCAGGCAAATCTAGAAAAAAAAAAAAGAATGGCTCAAGCTGTGAATGTCAAAGTACACTTGGACTAGGGTGTGGAGCTATCTGAGGTGTGAGGTCACTTCAGTTCCTCAGAAGTTGTCATCTGTAGTTGGGTTCTCCTAATAAGGACACCGGTATCCAGCCCCATGACACATTGCTTTGTCCTGAAGTTGACTGTGCTTCCTGTATTCTGTAAGTTTTAATAATTTAGTTCTACTAGTATTTGATGTTCCCAGGTGATGTCAGTGTCTGGTCTTTCCATAAATTCAAGGTTCCTATTGACACTGGTAATTACGGAGGACACACATAGGCAAATTGTCATGTCTGCAGTGGGATAAAAAAAAAAGAAACTTAAAGTCCTTTTGCAAACCACTTACTAAGTCTGGTTTTGTTTGATTTGGTTTTCAATGAGTCCCTGAAATGCTGTGATAATTAGAGTGGTGAATTGAAAGTTTCTGGTATTTGTTAAAGTCATCCGAGCAAAATAATTTTGCCTAACACTGATCTAAGAAATGTGGATAGTGAATAATAAAATGATGAAATCATTGCTGCTTTGTAGTATCTTAGAAGCATGGAAAGAGGACCATATGCTTTTAGGTACAGAGCTGAATAAGTTTATTCTCTATTTTATTTACATGTCTGTTATCCACCTTTAAATGCCATTCTACATTTTTTAGCCATTTCTTCTTAAACAATATGTGTCTAGCATTCTCACAAGCTATTTGGATTTTTTTAGTTTTAATGGAAGCTGGTTGACACTAGCAAAATAGCTTTGCTATGTCAAATGTCTATTTTTTTCCTTGAAAGGAAAAGAGTAAGATTAGCACACACATACATATATACACAGATGCATGCACACACACACACACAGAGAAAAAACAAAAAACAAAAAAAAACCACTCAGAGCTCTATAATAATATAAGAAAATTACTAGGCTTTGCTATGGTATAAACCACTGCATCCACATTTTCTGCAGAGCTCTCAGATTTTTATGCATTGTTTAATCCATTAAAAAATAGAATAAAAGCAAACACAATAGAACAAAACTAAGGTAGTCACAGATGACATAAAAAACAGTAATTTAAACTGTCCTACAATATCAAGCTTGTTCAGAGTCTATTTTTGGTTCTTCAGCTTCTCTTTCAAATCTGGTTCAGTTTATGTCCACATATGTATGCAGATAGAATTAATTCTCCCAAACTCTGTGCACCCACTCTTCTAATAGTCCTTATGTAAAGATATATCTGCTATCTTTCTTCCTAGTATACTGCATTCAAATTACAACACAAGCAGAGATCATAACTCTCTTGTTTATAATCAGTGATTTTCACCAACACATATATACACGCACCTCTAATAGATTCCTACTTATCTTACATTTTAATTTACAAAAGTGTCAAAACAACTTTGTATGTCATTGCAAGTTGTTTTAGTTTCTGCAAGCTGGCTGTTAGAAGATTATTATTTCTCTAAATTGTCTCTTTACCTCAATCTTTCTTTTTATGTATTTACTAGAGGCCCGATGCACGAAAATTGTGAAAGGGGCTTGGCCCTCTCAGCCCAGGCTTCGTCCGGAAGGTCGTCCAGAAGGTCGTTCGGTTGTCCGGTCTAATTAGCATATTACGCTTTTATTATTATAGATTTTTAAAAACAGCTTTGTTTTATTTTTTTCTAACCAACTGACAAGACAAAAAGAAAAGAAAGAGAAAGAAATAAAAATCTCATTGTATTCAAGAGTTCTTCTGACACAAATTCTTTTTTATTACTTTATTTCTATTGTTGACACTGTTACAGATGTTTCCTATTACCCCCCATTGCCTACCTCTGCCCAGGCCCTGCCCGCCCCCCGTCCCTACCCCAGCCATCACCATACTGTTGTGTGTGGCCAAGGGCTATGCATACATGTTCTTTGGCCAATCTCTTCACCTTCTTTCATCCAGCCCCCACCCATCTGACATCTGTCATTCTGTTCCATGTATCCATGCCTCTAGTTCTATTTTGTTCATCAATTTATTTCATTCATTATATTCCACCTATCAGTGAGATCATATGATATTTGTCTTTCTCTGACTGGCTTATTTCACTTAGCATAATAATCATCAGGTCCATCCATTCTGTCACAAAATCTGAGTTCCTTCTTTCTTACAGCCATGTAGTATTCTACTGTGTAAATGTACCTCAGCTTTTTTATCCACTCATCTACTTTTGGGCACTTGGGCTGTTTTCCAGATCTTGGCTATTGGAAGTAATGTTGCTGTGAACACAGGGGTGCATATATTCTTTCTGATTTGATGTTTCAGGATTCTTAGAATATATTCCCAGAAGTGGGATCACTGGGTCAAAAGAAAGTCCCATTTTTAATTTTATGAGGAAACTCCGTACTGTTTTCCCCAGTGGCTGCACCAGTTTGCATTTTCACCAACAGTGCACTAGGGTTCCCTTTTCTCCCCATCTTCTCTAGCACTTGGTGTTTGTTAATTTATTGTTGGTAGACTTTCTGGCAGGTGTGAGGAAATATCTCATTGTAGTTTTAATTTGCGTCTCTCTGATGATCAATGACTTTGAGCATTTTTTTCATGTCTTTTGGCCATGTATGCCCTCTTTGGAGAAGTGTTGATTCAGGACTTTTACCCATTTTTCAATTGAGTGGTTTGTCTTCATGGTATTGAGTTGTATACCTTCATATATATATAAAGGTATAAATAAAAAGGGGAACTATAAAAATGACAAACTTTGGTTCCATACTTTTATTACATAAAAAAGTCTTATTTATGTAAACCAAATCACACTGAGAAGGATGATACATTCACTCTTCATTATTTCTTCTGCACTTTATACAGGAAATGTGTGAAGAACATATCTTTCTGGAGGCATTATATCCATGTTTTTTACAGATTAAGAATACTCAATATGCTCCCAAAATGCTGCACACCAAAGCATATTTCATTGATTAATTTACATAAATTCAGCTGAAATTTCTTTCAGCTTAATGTGATTGTAGATATAAAATTGCATATTTAAATTTTGTAGTAATGCGTTTAATCTGATGTACAGTTCTAATGTCTAATAGGTTTTATTCTGTTTCAATTTATTTGTTTTATGGGTTGCTAGGATGTACTTATAGAAGGTACTCTCAGGCATAAAATTAAATTATAAGCAGGCTGGCACATGACTATTTTTTTAAATAATAAAATAAACTTTATGCATTTTAGGGAACCGTATTATTTTTCTCTTTCACTCACCAGCCTATAGAACCCAAAGAACATTCATTGTTGTGTATGGAAAGTCAGTAAAGGGAAGTTTAGCCATTCTTTCTGTCTCATGCAGATTATAAGCTTTTTAATTGTTCTCTCCCCTTAAGTTGTTCTTCTTTCTGATCTATTCTGAACAAGGTAGCTAGAGTGATCCTTTACAAACACACCTGTTCACATCAACTCCCTGCTTAAAAGACTGCAATCACTTTCAATAGTCACGAGCATATTGTTTTGAACAGATTATATAATAAAACTATCTTCTGAATATTGCATACCCCCAGGGTAAAGTCCAAACTCTAATCTAACTTCACATTCAGTGTTCAGTGACCGACCAGCTTCATTACTGGGCATCACCTACTGTCACTGGAATGACAAGAGGCCTCTTCCATAATATTTTATAGAAGACAAGAACAGATGAGATAATTGCTTCCGCATTTAAATGTCTCAGTTCAGAAATGACACATGTCACTTGGGCTCATATATCATTGCCCAGAACAAGTTACATGACTCTGCCCACCTGCAAAGAGGTGGGAGGCTGAAGTGCAGTCTCCATGCTTCTTAAAGAGGAAATAACCAAATATCAGGGGACACCAGTACTATACGCCACAGTGCCAGACACATAACAGGCGCTTCATAAATACTTAATGAGTAATAATCAGGATCCACTTGACTGCAAGAGACAGGTACAAAACACAGTTTGGCAAACACAGAGAATTAATTAGCTCTGTGCAAAATCCCAAGAAAGGCAAGAGTACTGTTTGGCTTTGTATTTCACAAAAACATGTGCTTTCTGTTTTCAGATGTTCTTTCTTCTGATTTCCCATCTCTCCTCTCCCCTGGACCTCAGCCTTCTCTCTCAGACTGGCCTCTGCCACAGTTCTAGGGGTAGAATTGTTGACAGTTTCATGTTTCATGTTCTCCTTTTTTCCGAATTGAGTCTTGCTCTCTCTTTGTTCCAAGTACAAATGTATTACTGAAATTCCAGTTTAGTCTCCTGGACCTACCTAATAAGTCTGCGGGAGTTGGAACAATCTTATAAATGGAGCTTGAATGAAGGATGGCTATTTTGACCAACTGCCATGTCCAGAAAGCAGAGATCAAGCACTATGTGATCTGCCTAAACCTTTAGTAACTATTACTCTGAAGCAGTTTCTATAAAAGATTGACTATACTAGTAGGCATGGGTATCCCATTACAAAAAGAGATCACTGACCCACAAATTAAGGAGCATTTGGCCTTAAATGGTAAGAACTTGGTAGATAGATGACAGCTTCCCTAATTTTTGCTCTCCAGCTCCAACTTGGGACCAACCACACACACACAAAAATCATGTGCCCTAATCAATCCCATGGTATGCCCCACTTCTAGTTAGCCCACTTCCAGATTCCCAGTGACAACATCTCCCAACAGGGCATACGTGAAGCTTTCTGTTTTTCCACTACAAATCTTTCCCACTCCTCTGCCTGACTTTTAGTCTCTGCCAATGCAATTGATGGTGGTTGACTCCCTCACCATATCGAGTTCTAGTAAGTATCTTTTGCTTGGTCTCATTTGGGAGGATTTTGTTTATTTTTCACAACTAATAAGAAGACTTTGCAACAACACTTACACTAAATGTACCTTTACTTTTTATCTAAATAAACACCCTCCCTAACCAGTTTGGCTCAGTGGATAGAGCGTGGGCCTGCGGAATCAAGGGTCCCAGGTTCGATTCCGGTCAAGGGCATGTACCTTGGTTGTGGGCACATCCCAAGTAGGGGGTGTTCAGGAGGCAGCTGATCAATGTTTCTCTCTCATTGATGATTCTAACTCTCTATCCTTCACCCTTCCTCTCTATAAAAAATCAATAAAAATATATTTAAAAAAATAAAATAAACAAACACCCTTTTAGATCATGTTACCAAACAATACCCCTTTGTCCTAAAACTTAGTGCTTGTTAGTAAATTAGTAGAGGTTCTGCCTTACTTGTTTATTTTCCTTTTTTTAAATTTTTGTGCTAGCTTATAGGTTTCTTATATTATAGAAATATTGGGTTTTTTTCAAGGTAACACAGTATATCTAAACCCATGCTATTGCTACTTATGAGGTTCTTTTGCATTCCACATGCCATACCATCAGAAAAGATGCATTAATCTTGACCTGATTTATTTTTCTCCCTCCAGGATGAAGTAAAACCACATATTTATCTGGTAATGATTCAAACTCTAATCTTGTTCAGAGCTGACTTAAATGGCATACCTTTAATTAATCCTGAACTCATATTATCTGTTGACAGTTTCTACCTTAGGAAAGAGAAAGGTTAACCTTGTTTTGGATATGCTATTACTTCTGGACATTCAGTATTCCTGGGTAGTTGAATTAATTCTTATAATTGGAAGTAGAACCTAGCCTGAGGCAGAGAGAGGACAGAGAGAGAGAGAGAGAGAGAGAGAGAGAGAGAGAGAGAGAGCATTTATAGAGATAGCATTAAGATAGTATTAGTGTGCATAGTATTAAGGGTTGTTGGTATTAAAGTGTAGGCTCTTAACTCAATTTTCCACTTTATAGCTGTAGGTAAGAAAATTAACAATCTACAATCTTTTAACTCTTTAAGAATTATGTCATTATGTTAAAGCATTAAAATAGAAACAATGTCCCATTACTTGTCAAAGTCTTTTCCTTTATGCAAAGTTAATTACCCAAAAGACTCATAACAATTAAAATGGTCTTATCTACTTATAAATAATTGCACAGTATTCTAAAATTATTTATGTATTAAGATTTATATGACAGTTCAGTGATAGCCAATGGATGATGCCTGAATCCTTACATTGAACTTTAGCAACAACCCTGCATGATTATAGCTAAATTAATAAAGATGACTGGGAACCAATGTTACTTAAACATCGTTGATGGAGTTTGTGTGGAGAGGCAAATGGTGCTTTATCTGCAACCTCTATAACCTCCACAGCTCCTATAAATCTGTAAGAATTGGGCAAACTTTTTAAACAGCATGACCTTTTAAACACTTACAAATAGATATTATACAAATACCTTAAAAGAAATGATATGTATATGTTGGTGGAAAGCCCCAAAAGCCTAAATTCAGGATCAAAATTCTAAAGAACTGATATGTAGTCTTATTCAGTTTCTTAAGAGTTTTAATTGGAGAAACTTTCATAAACAGGCAAAGCTGCTGCTTCAGCTGGTGGTGGGCCAAAAGGAATCCACACCCCTCCCAGTACAGGGTCCCTTTTTAAAGGGGGTTAATAGCAAAACCAGATGTAAATATCTTGGTAGTCATGTGGACCTCCCAAGAGAACAATATATTACTAAGTTAAAAGAAAAGTGAACAGAATACACCAGGCAGTTATTACACTCTATATATGAATTAATCTCCTTCCTGGGGGTATGACATCCATCTTTGAGCGTCATTCCAGTTTTCAGGATAATCAGACAAGTGTGAGGTTTCAGAGAGTTCAACAGTCACAGAGAGTTCAACATCTCCCAGATGCCTTTGCTGATGGAGCCATATTGCATCTCTAAAGTGAGTTCTCCTACAGTATATATATCTCTGGATTTTTGTGAATATGCTTGGTGGAACAACTTTATTAATGCATTCCTCTATCTAGGTTATTCCTTCAACACTATCAAGTGATGGAAAGACTCATTTCACAAGCAAATCCCTTTAGCATTTTTTCACGGTTGTCTTCTCTGAAGTGTGTTTGCTCTTATAGTCTGTGAAATATAGGAAAGGAAGAAAAATTAAATCATCTGTTGAAACAAAAATGATTCGACATTTCAGAAGTCCTTCGTCTTCCTGGTCTGCAATGCTTCTCTTATGTGTTTATTTTGGATGGTATCATTGGGGGGGGAAGGGGGGCGGTGCGGGAGGAATTAGAACCAGGGAATCCAGCTGGCAGGAGTTACTAAGGCAATTTAGCTGGGTAAAGAAGGGCATGAGCGGGAGACTTGGGCTTTAAAATGTATAGATGTTGCTAAGACAGGCAGCTTGCAGATAACCAATCACAAGACAGTGAGTGAGGCATATAACTAATCCCAAGGACATTACTAAGGCAGAATTATTTGAAAGAACCAATTAAAAGTCAGCAAAGCATTATTTACCCTTAAACAAAGAATCTCTCTCTCTCTCTCTCTCTCTCTCACTGGGTTCCTGGCAGGGGATGTGCTCCCCTGCGCCCACGTGGCTTATGTCGATGTGGGCCTCCACACGTGGACTAATGGACTTTAATTCACTTGGACGCTGAACTACACCCGGCTGCGACATGGAACAGAAGCTCTGGACACTGGCCTCCTTTTGGAACCCCAACAGCACCTTTTCCAGGGCTGGCTTTTCTAAATAAACTTTGCTTCTACTAACCATTTTTGTTCAAAAATTCATTTTTCGATTTCAAGAGACAACAAACTCAGACCCGAACAGAAATCTTGACATCAAGATTGCATCTAGTTCCATTACTAACCAACTCTCCAGTGTTGTGTTCAGTTTCTAAAATGCAGCCAGAGATTGATCTAACACTCTCTTAATGTAGCTATCTATATATCTATTTTAGAATTACAATTCAGTAATGAGATGGTTTTCGAAGGGACACTTCCAACAGGTTGAATTGAATTATAAAATAAATTTGGAGATTTGATTTTATAAAAAATAAAATTGACTTGTTTAATTTGTCATTTAAGCTTCTAATTTCAATCAGAGGTCTGCTAATTCCTGGGGTTAAGGGAAAACTTAATGAAGAGCACTCAGGCCAGGAAGAGAAATTTGCGTTTCAGATGTCAAATTTGAATATCTCTTTTCTAATCCGTGATGTTTCTCTTTTGACTCTGCCCTATCAAAATAATCTTTCTCCCACAGGTTTCTTTTTGCAAAGGCAAAGTATACTTTTCAAGCTTCCTGAATTTTACTTTGGTGCATTGCCTCTGAGTGTTGAAATCTCTAGGATGAAAAACAAATGGGTCAATTCAAAACATCAATCTCCATTTTTAATTGGTAAATGACTAATGAGTGGATATCACAACCTTTTACAAAAGACTTTTATGTATTTATACTGAATTTTTTTAAAAACTTAAAAAAATATCGAATTGAGTTGTTAGTAGACAAATGATTGTAAGTCAGCTTTTAAGGTAAAACACTCTGCAACATTTGTCATAATTCTTTGAAGAATTGAGTGGCATTGTTATAAGAAAACCCTTTCTACTTCCATCTACTTATTTCTGGGAATAAGATTTCTCAGTGCTTAAACCTGTAAAAATAAAAATATAAGAACAGGAATGATGCTGACCCTGTCACATTCTAGCAATAAATAAGATTCATCTCAAGATGCAAGAATTTGCAGGGTAAACATTATTACTAGTAAGAGATAAACTTCTCCCAGAATGCTTTTGTAAAGAATATACTTCTAACTCATCCACATGTTTATGTATTGGTTCAGTTTTTAACAAATAATAATTACATTAATAATTCAAAACAAATAAAACCATTAAACTGTATGGAAAAATGAAATTTAAAATTATATGTTTCTCTATATAATCAATGCATGGCTTTGAAGCACTAGAACAATAAATCTAATTGGTCAACATCCTGTAGGGAAAGCTCAATGCCATGATCTCTGGAGCTGTTTGCTTTTGAATGGCTCATGGCACCCTGAGGGGTGGCAATCTCAGGGATGGCGACAATACATGGAAAAGAGTCTTCTCCTTCGTTTCTCTATAAACTACAAAATGTGCTGGTTTTTATAATATCAAAAAAAGGGAAAGGGGTCAGTCTTTAAAATAGCAGATATTTAGTTTTTCCCCCAAAGTAATTAGGCAGGTACAGAACAACATTTAATTTTACTTAGAAAGGTTAACAAACGTAGCATTTTTGTACTTGAGAAGTATTTTCTCCTAGAGGTTCCAGAAGAAACTCAGCCATGTGGACACTGTTTTTAACTCAATAAGATCTATTTTAGACTTCTGATCTTCAAAACTGGAAAACAGTATATCTGTGTTGTTTTAAGTTATTAGTTTTATGGTAATATGTTAAAACATTAATAAAAAATAATAGAAATTTGGGCGTGTTTAATGGTTTCTTTCCTGTTATAAACATTGTAAAAAATTAAATTCCACTCTATTCATTATGTTATTATCTCTTTCATCAAAATACCACCAACATCGGTTTTCAATAGCAAGAAATTGGTGTATGTGACTGTCAGGGCTGGTTAAGCAAGCCTGAAATTTGCAGGGTAGGCAGATATTGGGGAAGGTCTGACTACAACTCTTAAGCATAGGCTGAAGCTGGTGCCCAGAGGCAATACCTCTTAATCAGGGAAACTTTAGACTTGCTTTTAAGGCCTTTCAACTGGTTGAAACAGGACCATCTGGGCTATCTACCATGATCTTCCTTAATCAACAATTATGTATATTAATCATATCCACAAAATATGTTCAGAGAAACACCTATCAGTGTTTGGTTGAACAACCGGGAAATTCAACCTAGTTGAAATAATACCTCAAAAGGAATAATACATCTAGTAAAGTCAATATTTTAAATATAAGGGGTAAAGTAAATACAAACAAATTGAGATGAAGATAGAGGGGGATATACCTAGCTATTAGATAAAAAAACTGAGAGTGTTTCCATCTCAGCTGTATGATCCATTATATATGAGCTACTAGAGGCCCGGTGCACAAAATTCATGCACGGGTGGGGGGGGTGTCCCTCAGCCCAGCCTGCACCCTCTCCAGTCTGGGACCCCTCGAGGGATGTCCAACTGCCTGTTTAGGCCTGATTCCACCGCTGGACATCCCTCTCACAATCCAGGACTGCTGGCTCCCAACTGCTCTCCTGCCTGATTGCCCCTAACCACTTCTGCCTGCCAGCCTGATCAACCCCTAATCACTCTCCTGCCAGCCTGATCGATGCCTAATTGCTCCCCTGCGGGCCCAATTGCCCCTAACTGCCCTCCCCTGCAGGCCTGGTCCCCCCAACTGCCTTCTCTGCTGGCCTGATTACCCACAACTGCCTTCCCTTGTTGGCCCTTTTACCCCTAACTTCCCTACCTTTCCAGCCTGGTTTCCCCCAACTGCCCTCCCCTGCTGGCCATCTTGTGTCCACATGGGGGCAGCCATCTTGTGTGTTGGAGTGATGGTCAATTTGCATATTACTATTTTATTAGATAGGATGCCCATGGAAGGACAGAATTCTACAACTCCAGTGTTATTATGCAGAAAGACAAGTGGTATAGCAATTTATGGTGTCAAAAAAGGCTAAAGTTCAGCATTTATGAACTTGAATTTTTGCTTTTATAATAACTTCATTGAGAGAAGCCAGAGGCTGAGGCTGCCACATAACTTCTGAAAACATCAAAATCTGAGTACTTCTTTTCTACATGAGTAAACCATAAATCCTTTCTGAGAATTGCTCTGAGTGTACTCAGGTGACCCTTAATTTAGAGAAAGATGAAACCTTATGACCTGAAGGAAAGAAGTCATAACAGTCATAAATTAGTGAACTTCAAAAAGACTGCTTAAAGTAATACTGAAAACCTACATTTGAAGATCACAGATTTTGTACAGAAAAACTCATATAAACCACATAAAAGTGTTATCATTTCTTTCCTAAGGATTAAAATAATGAATTTCTATTCAATCACCACTATGTCTGGGAAAGAGAAAAGAAGAGGAACGTTCTGTTGCCTGAGACATAAAAGTTTTGCAGAGTAGCCTTCAGAGTCTTGAGTCTATTGATGAATTTTGAAATGAGTTGATAAAATAAAAAGTTATCCAGAATTATTTGACACTGTGGAATATGTGTCTTCAGGAATGTATGAGCTAATTGTGTAGAAAAACTATTATTATTTGGATTAAGATAGAGTTTGAATTCTTATCTGTGACTTTACCTCTCTGAACTAATATTTTTAACTTTACCATAAAGGTAATAATTCCTTCCCAAGTGTTTAATTAATTTAAGATTGTGTTTAAGTAAAATCATTTACTTATATTATAAAATAAAATTTATTTACCCAAAATGAAAAATTGGATATATGGTTTAAACTGGTTTAATAAATTGTCATATTTGAACCATTTTAGTTTAAATATTTAGGAATTCTGTTAATAATTTTGATAGGTTATTTGATAAACTGAATTTTTATCCTTTACTTGAAGTGACTTCATTTCATGTTCTTCCAACAATAGTCAGTATTCATGGTAGTGTCTCTAGCAGAAAACATCATCTTGAAGCTCTTAGCTATAGTCCTGGGGTAGAAATAGGGGTGGAGGCAGCCAGAGAAGGAGACCAGCTGACTAGGACACTTGAAAATGTTTTTACATTATAACCATTAAGAACTTGATAACATGCTAATTATTTCCCTCACTGCATTCATTTTTAAACTGTGCCAAAATAAAACCCTTCAAATAAGTAACAGCATCCAAGAAACTAGGTTAGGTCCTATAAGAGAAAGTGGTATTCAAACAGTGGGTCCAGCAATTTATAAGAAACTCATGCCAGCTAATTCAACCTTTCATCTGAAGATTAAATACTACCAGTGCTTCCCCCGCCTCCCCCCCCCCCAAACCCCCGCACCTGTGGCAGATGGTCAGTGGAGAAGAAACTGTCCCAGTCAGCTCGTCTCCATCTTTAAATCCCCACATACAAGTCACAGATGGCCGTGGGAGTGCCGCTCTGTGCAGCAAGGGCTCTGAAAACAGACCTCAGTCCACCTGAGACGTGCTATTAAAGATCAGTGTGCCTGGTTTCTAAATGAGCCAAAATCAAAACTGTGCTTTGGGTTAAGAACACTGAAAAAAAGAACCATGTAAACGCTAAAACTGTATGTTTTCAGAATGAGGAGTTACATGTACACAGTACATTTAAATACCTACTCCAACATGTATACTAGTAAATATTATAATGAGTGGACTGTAAAAAAAACAACCTCCAAATTCTTCAATATCTTCTGCTTCTCATTGAATCCAGTAATAAGGAATATTATCGATAAAAAGGAAATAAATATTTTATCACACTACCCACCTTCAAACTCCTTTATTATTAATTAGAGGTGACACAGGGTGGAACTGCCCTATAAACATGTTTTATTTGATCGGTTATTAGTTACTAGAATTGGCTACCAATATTTAGAATTCATGTGATATCCATCTACAAACTCATTTTGCTTTCTTATCTTAAAAAAAAGTAAACATCATTCTATTAACCAGCTGGGTTGGCTGGCCTTGACCCCAGTGGAGATGTGTGCCTTCTCTACTTTGTCATGATGCCAGACCTTTCCTACTGACTTACACCTGGACCACATCACTCACATACATGTCCTGCCTGGTCTCTGCTTCAGTACATCAGAAACACTTTTTTTTTAAAACTTGAATAAGAATCAAGTCTTTAGAGGGCTCTTTGAAGCAGATTGTTCAATCCCACTCCAACATTTCTGATTCAGTAATGCCTTAGGGCCCAAAACGTGTATTTCTAGAAAGTTTCTAGGTGATCCTGATAATAATAGTAGGCAAATTACACCTGAAAAACTATATTTCTCTGGAAGTGAATTTAATCAACTAGTATTTGTAATATGCTCTTTGTTCAATATTAGGTTCTATGGGGCATAGGAGAAGAATAAGCTCCCTCAAGTACCTGTTTCTCCATTAGTAAGTTTATTAATTTCTAGAGTTGTCATAAAAAAAAATACCAGAGGTAGAGTGACTTAAACAAGAGAAATTTATTTTTCAGTTTTAGACTGGAAGTCAAAGAACAATGTGGCGGTAGGGTTGGGTTTTTCTGAGGCCTCTGTCCTTGGCCTGCAAATGGCAATCCTCTTGTTGCCTCTTCACATGGTCTTCCCTGTGTGAACACTTTGTGTTGTCTTTCTCTTATATTGGCACCAGTCATATTGAAATTATATCTAACCCAATGGCCTCATTTCAACTTAACTGTTTGAATACCTTATCTCTAAATTTGGTTACTGAATTAGACAGGGTTCTACAGAGAAACAGAATATATATATATATATAATAAAGAGGTAATATGCAAATTGACCATCACTCCAACACACAAGATGGCCACCCCCATGTGGACACAAGATGGCCAGCAGGGGAGGGCAGATGTGGGCGATCAGGCCAGCAGGAGAGGGCAGTAGGGAGGGACCAGGCCTGCAAGGGAGGGCAGTTGGGCAATCAGGCCTGCAGGGGAGGGCAGTTAGGGGTGACCAGGCCAGCAGAGGAGGGCAGTTAGGGGTGACCAGGTCAGCAGGGGAGGGTAGTTAGGGGCAATAGGGCTGGCAGGGGAGCAGTTAGATGTGGATCAAGCTGGCAGGTGAGTTGTTAGGGGGTCATCAGGCTGTCAGGCAGAAGGGGTTAGGGGCAATCAGGCAGGCAGGCAGGCGAGTGGTTGGGAGCCAGCAGTCCTGGATTGTGAGATGGATGTCCCTCAAGGGGTCCCAGATTGGAAAGAGTGCAGGCTGGGCTGAGGGACACACACCCCGCCCCCCCATGCATATATATATTTAGAAGGGTTGGCTCAATGATTATAGAGTCTGAGATATCCATCAATCTGCCCTCTGCAAGCTTGACTGAGGAAAGCTGATAATATAATTTTCTTTGAGGCTGAAGGCACAAGACCCAGGATCATTAACATTCTGATATTTGAGGGCAGGAGAAGAGGTATGTCCCAGCTCTAGCAGAGAGAAAATTCACCCTTCCTCTTCCTATTTGTTCTCATCAGACCCTCACCGGATTGGATGATGCACACATGTTTGATGAGAGTGACCTTCTTTACTCGGCCTATTGATTCAAGTGCTAGTCTCTTCTGGAATCACCCTCAGAGGCACACTCAGAAATGATGTTTTACCAGGTAATGTTTTGGGCATCACTTAGCCCAAGCAAATTGATACGTAAAGTTAACCATCACAATTGCATTTTGAGGTACCTGAAGTTGGGACTTCAACATAGGAATTTTGGAAAGACACAATTCAGCCCATAACCATGAGGTAAAACTAATTTCAGAAAGTAGAAACTCAAAACTATAAAAACTAACTTTTTATACAAACTTTAGGCGAGCTTAGCCACATCCTCTGAGAAACTGGAAATTCTATCTAGATAGCTGTCCAGTGTTTGAAAAACATTCTCACAAGCTAGCAGTTACTGTAGCTGAACCCTTTGGATAGATTTCCTCTTAGGGAATTCTTCCTCTCTTTTCTGAGTGTCTGGAACCATTCATATTCACATGGTTTATTAGTGGATTTTAAATTGGCCCAGCTGCTCTTAATTGGAGAGTTGTCTAAAATTCCATTAAGGCATATAAATATGAACTAAAAATAAGGATAAAGTCCAATATCCATATGTTTCTACCATTAATTTTGGGTGACTATTTTTTAAACACTTAAAACATTTCATCATGCATTTCTCTCACTCCCCTCTATATTTGGATAATTGTTTTCTTACATAAATTCTTATAACAGTTTTCAGTCTCAAAACAAAATTAAGAGTGAAATAATTTATTTAGAAAAGATTTTTAAATTATTTTTATTTTATTTTTTAGTGTCATACCTATGACAAATATATGTATTTTTTCAATAACCATTTAAGTAGTACTGCAAATAGACCACATGTATTTTTTTTTTATTGATTTCAGAGAGGAAACAGAGAGGGAGAGACAGAAACATTAATGAAAAGAATCAGTGATTGGCTGCCTCCCATTCACCCCCTACAGGGGATTGAGCCTCTCACCCTGACCAGAATAGAACCTCTACCTCCTGGCTCATAGGTTGACACTCAACCACTGAGCCACACTAACTGAGTTCATATGTATTTTTAAAAAAGCATTTTATAGATTAAATGCCAGAGTCAGTAGATTATATAATAATTACTTTAGGAATTTTTTAAGGAGAAATTGTTGTGAGCTGACTTAAAAAATGTAAAACAAAAAGTAAAGAATATATAGATGCCATTTAAAAATACAACAGTGTGATGAAGGCAGGCATGGGCTGAGTGGAGGTAGGCAAATGGGACACAATGGAAACATCTGTAATAGTGCCAATAATAAAAAGAAAAGGAAAAGAAATACTAATGTGTTTAAGTTTATAACTTAAAAATATATCCATATCAACGTTAAGAAAAGAGTGTATCAAAAATAAGATAACATTACCAAGATTTAACAAGACCTACATATTAATTTAAAAGCATGATACAAAAGATAAGCCAGTAAGAACTCATGAAAAAATTAAACAGATTGAAATATGGAAATATTTTAATGTCTACTAGTACTCAATGAAAAACAAAAGAACTATATTCACCCATTAAATTAGCAATTACATTAAAATTATAATAACAATGCTGGTATTTTAATAACAACATGGTTTATTAGTTGAGTGGTTTCACACTTTGTGAGGAATATAAATTATTATAAAATATTTGGCAAAAGTGGTTTAGAAAAATATATTTTAAAATGTCAAGCAATGAGCATATCCTTTAATAATATTTGTAAAGATATATTTTAAATATATCCTGCAATTCCCAGAATGTATTTATAATTTTATTGTATATTTATATATTATAATGAACTAATCATGTACTGCTTATAACATGATAGAAACAAATAAAAATCATTTTAATAAATTTTGACAAGACAGCTGAAAAATTTAAAAGCAAGCATAGTGTTGTAAATTACATTAAGATAAATTATATGCTTTGAAAACAACAAAAACCTGAATGGAAACCCAAAAATTTAACAATGCTTGTCTTCTGCTAGAGGAGCTATTCATGTTGTTTTACATTTCTAATATTGATACCAAAAAATTTGGGTGTTTTTTGAGTAGGAGTTCTTGTCTCAAGAAAATCGAAGAATGAAGTTGTGGACAAAAACAATTAATGGGAGCAAAGCTTATTGGGAGAAGCCAGTCCTGGAAAAGGAGCAGCTGGGGTTCCAGGAGCAGACCAGTGTCCAGAGCTTCCTTTCCATGTTACAGTTGGGAATAGTTCCGCATCCAAGCTAATTAAAGTCCATTACTCCATGTGTGGAGGCTGCCTTGGCCATAAACCACATGGGTGCAGAGATGTGCTCCCCAGCCACAGGAATAAATTGACAGGAACTCACTGTGTGCCAGGAAGAAGAGAGCGAGTGAGAGGAAGTGCACACATCTTTTAATTTAGGGGCTAGGTAGTCCTGCTATCTCCTAATTGGTCTTTTCAAATAATTCTGCCTTGACAATCACCTTGGGATTGGTTTATATGCCTTCCTGCTTTATGATTGGTTATCTGCATGCTGCCTGTCTCAGCAATACCCATAGATTTTAAAGTTCATGCCTCTCTCATGAGTGCCCTTCCATCCCCGCCCAGTTTGGGGTGCCTTAGTAACTGCCTAGTTTTACTTCCTCCTCCCCACGGTCCCTGTCCCTGTCTACCTGGCTTCCTTTGGTCTCCTCAATATTTCTATAACTATCATAGGAAAACAAATGTAACAAAGTTTATAAGTAATAGAAGCTTTCCTTCTCCCATAAATTTTTGTTTTGTATTTCAATAAATATGTTCTGTGGAAATGCAGACCTACCAATGATATACTTTAGTAAAGACCCTAGGAGATTTCTTGCATTGTTTGCTAGTTTATTGTTTTCCTTTGTGGGTAATGGTAAAAACCTATTGATGAAGCATCATTCATCTTATGTTTTTGTGAGATACTACAAGCTTAGTCTTTGTAGTATCCTTTTGTTGTTTAATTGTCAATGTGTGCCACTTTTGTTTCTTCACCTAAACTTGACTCTCTTTGAAGGCAGAGATGGAGGAAGATTAAGAATTTGCTCCAAACTAAAGAATAGTAAGAAATGACAGGATTCATCCCAGCTCTTACCAATCACATTATCCCTTTTATTGTCGCCTACATTTGTTTTGATTTTAAATTCTCTGTGGTCTTGACCATAGGCTTGGGTCCATAGTTCACAGCCTTACCTATTTTGTTCATGCTTATCAAGTTGTGAGGGAGATTTGGACTTCTAAAGAAAATACCCTATCGACCTCATTTTGAGACTGGAAACAACTTTATTGAAGATTATTATTGAAAAGGAAAATAAAATTATGCATTCTTTATGGTTACTTGAGATTATAAACATTTCTTTAAGAGAAGCTTACATGAATCACAAAATGTATATGTAAGACAGGGAAATGCTGGCTTCTAATTGAATTCCAGTCTAATATAGGTATGTGACTTTGTATTCCAATCAAATATCAACCTAGGGAAGCATATGCCTAAATGTCAAATTGAATCCTTTAGGTAATAAATACTAGGTACTTTAAAAAATATAAAATGTCACAAATTAGAGAACTCATGGGTGATATTAAGAAGCAAAGTAAGAAGACTATATAAGGTCAGACATGATCACTGCATTCAGTGTCTGACCACCAGATCACACACAAAACCATTTTTTCCACTTCTTCCCCCTCTTTATTTCTGTCTTTGCAGCTTCATGAGATTAATTTTCTCCTACAGTAAAGTGAATACAGCTACATCTGTTTTATTAACTGCTTTATTTTCAGTGTTTATTCACAGAAAAGTTGGCACATAATATGTATTTAATGAATATTTAATAAGTACATTGAAGAAAGAATGAATACATTAAATGTTTAGCAGGTAGGTTTTATAGCACTTGGCTGTTAATTTGATGTAGTGGTGAGAAAACATCTTTAAAAAAGGAGATTATAATCCAAGTGAATGTAGCCATTAGAAGAGTTGATGAGAAAACTTAGGCTGAAATTTAAGATTCTTGTTAGAAAACCTTAGGAGATGGGTTTAGAGAGGCAAAATGGTGCAGGGGTATTTTTTTTAAAAAAATGTATGAGAGGTTTCATCAGAATAATCAACTTTTTATAAGTATTATCCACTAATTATGTACACTTAGTATATATAACCATGGAGTTAAACAATTTAAATGCATTATGCCATCTCATTATAATATCAGTCTATGATTGGTTTCATAGGTTTTGTATATATTTTAAAAAAAGAAAATTAGAGCTGTGAAGGTAAAGTAACTTTCCCTAGGTCCTGGATCTGAAGAGAGTAGAACTTCCTAAATGCTGAGACTCTCTGACAATAAATCTATAGACTTCAGGGGTTTGGATAATAAAATAAGACCAGGCTGGAAGCAGTATTTTGTAATATTTAAAAAAGTATCAATAACCGTTCAGAATTTAAAAAGCACTGTCAAATTGTCCCATGTGATTCTCATTGACATTCTATTAGATAAATGGAATTGTGACTAGGAAAAGAGCTGATCAGGAATCTGACTTTTTATTCTAACTTTCCCACCTATCTCCACGGATGGTTCCAAAAATGCTATATTTTAAGTGAAATGGAGATTTGAAGCTCTTCCATTGCCTATTTACTGATATAAAAATGCACCAATGAAAAAATGTGGGCACTCATTTGATAGGAAGAGTGGTACACTCTGCAACTGTAAAACAATAATAGAGTATAAAGTATAAGCTTTTTTATAACACATCAAAATAAAAACATATATATGACATTGAAAGGACAAAGCGGGACTGACTATCCTCCATCTTGTAAAGCTGTGTCCCTGACCTGACCTCCCTTCCGGGAAGAACTCCCCAACAGCCACCCGAGCAGACCAATGAAGCCCCAAAGAATGCAGCTAAGGTCCAAATTAGACTATACCATAGAATGCTCCTTGCCGTGCCACCCTTGACCAATCAGGAGGTAGTGGGGCATAGCTCAGGCCCAGGAATGCGTTAACCATTTCCTGCCTTTTGTGCTGTAAGTCCCTGCTGTAAAACCCTGGAATAAAACCCTGACCTGAAACTGACCAGTCACTGTCCCCACATCACCCACCTAAGCCCACCCAAATGACTAGCCCTATAAAACTTTGTTCTCTTGGGACTGGGGGCTCTCTCGCATCTTGCCACTGCGTCGGTGGAGGCAGAGGGACCGGGCTCGAGCTTGAATAAAGGCTCTTTGCTTTTGCATCGGACTCGGCACTCCCTGGTGGTTCATTGGGGGATCTTGAAATCTGGGCATAACAAAATTCCATATATTCTATATAAGCAACTAAGGGAAATTCCCACATGCATTATAGTAAGAGGAACAACCAAGTTATGAATGAATGCAGCACCATATTAGGACTGATTATAATGATACAGAATTTTTGGACTGGAACCCGGATTCTTTGTCTGCTGCAATTGAAGAATGAATCCATGGACAGAAAGTAGTATAGAAAGGTGGAGATTTATTGAAGAACAAGTACAGATTCCCACATGGGGAGAGATAAAGAGCCCACAGAATGGACTCCCACGTAGGGAGGGGGATAAGGGTCCCACTGAGTTCTTTTCCCCATGGCTTATAAAGGCTGCAGATCCTGGTGCCTTGATATCCCCTCTGGTCAATATTCCCTTAGACTGGTTACTATAGTAACTCCTGGGCTCAAAGGTTGAGTCTCACATGGGACATGTGAAGCTCTCCCCATCTCCTTCCTTATTGTTTTCCTATTCCCTTTGGGCTTTCTTCTTCTCCTTCTGAATGAAGGGCTTCCTTCTCTTTATTTTGTAAATGTAGACCTTTTGCTGTCCCAGCTCCCTCATTCTATGGAAATGTACCTGTTGCAGCTTTCCAGCCCCCCTCCCCCCGCCCCATTCTATGGAAATATACCTTCTGCTGCTCTGCAGCCCTGTGCTTCCTCCATGGTTCCCCTAATTTCCAAAATTTCTAATATTTCCTCAACCTGTCCTATTTTACCCCTAAAATTCCTGCTTTAAATAATACTTGACCAAGAAACACTAGAGTGGCTGCCTTCAACCTGCAAGTATAAATCTTAAAAATAATCACCTTTTAATTTAAAATGAGCTTTTGCAGAATGTATTTAATTAAATTGCTATGCTTTAAACAGGATGTTGCAAATGTTCAGCATACCATGTGTTAGGTGGTTACCACAGTTCTGTTGTTCTTAATTACCCATATGAAGGCCGAATGAATCAGTAGTCAAATGGGGGCAATTATCACATTTACAGAAGAACATGACTCTCTGGATGGAGTTTTCTGCAAGCCTCATTTGCTATTACAAAGTCAGTAGTAGAGAATTTCAATACAAATGAGAATTGGATGATGCAATAAAAGCTAAATGCCGTCAGGTTGGGGGATGGAGACAATATGGTTGAGAGTCACTTTTTTTTCAGAAGTTTATTTTGGCAATTTTCTGAATATAGAAAATGTAGAACTCCAGTAAAAATAAAAGCAATTTCATTCTGAAAGGCTTACTTATGGGAACTGAAGCTCCTGGTGCTACGGATTCCACTAAGATATATATTATTTCATTAAGGCACAAGAAAGGCAGCGAGGCTCAGAGGAGCTGCCAACTGTAAATTGTTGATTTTGTGTCTGGCTGTATTGAATATATAGATAGTGAGAAGATGTTCTGTCTGGAGCAGCGGTAAAAATGTAGCCCACGTGTCCCAAATGTCCAGCAGAATAAACTCTCTGTGGCAATTGTCACATGAGCATGCAGTTAGAAATCAAGGAGAAATATAGGCTTTCTCCTTGAATAGTTACACTTTGCTATTAATCAAGAGTAATAACTCTTAGTAGCACTGTTTGGGTAGGGCAATACAGATTAGAAATATAGTTGACTCATTGATGCCTTGGATGCCTAAGAAATTCTCATGAGTCAGTATATAAAATGTCTAATTATAGGCAATAATAATTATTTTGAGACATGTCCCAGCAGTTATTCAGATTATAAAAGCAAATAAAAGGACCAGATTCAGCTATATGGCTCATGCTTCTTTTCCTGTGGAACAGATACACTTTCTTAAGTAGCCACCACTAGCAGATGCTATTTGGTTAAACTCAAATAATAGCCAGATGTCAGTTATTCTCAATGGAATGGATAATACCCTCTATAAAACCAAGAAAAGAAAGACCAAACTCAAGCACACATATCATTGCCACCAAGACAAGAACTAGCAAGAAGAAATTAACACACACACATACATATGAATACCCATATTGTTACAGAATTTACCAGGTGATTGAAAAATATGCAGAAGCACCTGGAGATACAGGAAAAAAACCATTTATTTTCAGATGTTCCACATGTACTAGAACAGTGACTCAGGGGGTCAGTTCTCCAAATCCTGAGTAAGCCAATATGGAGGAAGCTTTCTCTTTATACCCTTTGGTTTCTTTGTCCCCCAAATAAGGATCAGACTTCTGGACCTTTCTCGGGCTTTGCAAAAAGCCTCCTGTGTTGGAATGGGGGCCATGAGACCACACCTAAAGGCCTGGCCTGGCGCCAGCACTGATAACCCCCTCCTGGGGTTGTGTATTGTTTATGGCCTCTTTAAAATGGTAGTATTTAGGTAAACAGATCTTGCAAGACCAGATAATTAAGGAAGGAGCAATGATGACTATAGGCCAGTGATGGCGAACCTATGACACGCGAGTCAGAGGTGACACGCGAACTCATTTTTTTGGTTGATTTTTCTTTGTTAAATGGCATTTAAATATATAAAATAAATATCAAAAATATAAATCTTTGTTTTACTATGGTTGCAAATATCAAAAAATTTCTATATGTGACACGGCACCAGAGTTAAGTTAGGGTTTTTCAAAATGCTGACATGCCGAGCTCAACAGGTTCGCCATCACTGCTATAGGCTAATAGGAATGTGCATTAGGGATACAGAGTCAGGCTGCTAGCAACGCCCCCTCCCCCCCAAATGTCTTATTTTCCTCATCAATATGTGCATACATGCTGTTTTGAGTCCATCTCAGTGAAACAGGAACTTTAGGGAAATATAGGCAGGTTTAGGGAATTTTTAGAATTGGGGTCCATGGGAAAAAACATAGGGCTACAGATTGGAAAAAGGTACATCTCCATAACACAAGGAAGCCAGGTGCACGGAGCAGCAACAGTTGCTTTTACATAAGACAAGGGAGCTGGAAGTAGCCAAAAAAGGTCTATATTTACAAAATAAACAAGAAAGAAGAAAGCCCAGAAAGAAAAGAACGATGAGGGAGGAGGGCATCACATGTCCCATGTGGTGTTTGACCTTTGAGTTCAGGTGTTACTAATAGTAACCAATTCTAAAGGGAATATTGACCAATCAGAGGGGATATCAGGACACAGGAACTGCAGCCTTTACAAACCATGAAAATAGGACTCTTTCCCTCTCCCCACGTGGGAGTCTGTACTTGTTCTTCAATAAATATCCACCTTTGCTATACTATCCTCTGTCCGTGGATTCATTCTTCAACTCTGGTGAACAAAGAATCTGGGTTTCAATCCAAAAATTTCATATCATCAGCCTATAGATAGTTATACTATTGGATAGGAATGCCTGGGCATTCACCTGGTGCTTATTAATTTTGTTGAGTCCCCATCGACATTCCCCCGACCTAAGCCAATGTTATGGCTGGAACAGCCCTTGTGGCTCTTAATATGGTTAAAACATGCACCTCAGCAACAACCATCTGTGAACTTTGAAAAATCAAGAATTATTACTCACAACTCCTGGAGGGAACACAGCATACCCAGAGTCACACAGCAAGGTTGCAGGGAGAGTGGGGGTGGGGGGGATCCCTAGGGTTTCCTGGGTTCGTTCTTTATTGGCAAAGTTAAAACATGAGTGGGACCTAAAGAATGGAGACAAAAAAAGTGAGGGTGACTCAAGGATCAGTTTTCCAGGTTACCCAGGGCTTTCTAAAAGGGGGACCCCCCTCTTTCTCTGCATATACTTGGTTTCCAAAGGCACAACACTTTGTTCATCCATCAGTGGAAGCACACTGCACTCCTAGTTAAGCCTACACATTTCCCCCAGAAAGAAGACAGTTGATCCTTAGACTTGTTGAGTTAGGAGTTGGGTATGGTTCCCCTGCATGGTTCAATTCCAGGGCACCTCTCCCCTGACTTAAAGTGCAATGTGAGGGATCCATTCCTCTGTTCCCCACCTCCAAGAACTAGAGTGATGCAAGTGCACTGAAAATACTCTGCAAAAAAATTCTCTCCATCTTCAACCTCAACTCTTATATGGTTCATGTGGGTGATACACAAACACTGGCCAAACAAATCTACAAAGCCCAGTGCATTCTGAACAGCTGGTTTAGCAGTATAATACCTACACAATTGTTTTCATTTTTGAGGCCATAGTCCAATGTTGTTGTTTTGTGTGTGTGTGTGTGTGTGTGTGTGTGTGTGTGTGTGTGTGTTCACCACCCTGAGACAAGTTTCCTCCCAACAATGTTTTTTGTTAACATCATTTTATATTAAACTGGTTAATACTTTGTTGAACTATTATATACTAGGGACCCAGTCCATGAATTCGTGCACCTTGAAATGAACTGTGGGCTGCGAAGCTGTGGTGGGCACAACGGCGGGTCTCAGCCCAACCTCCATGCCCCCACCCAGACCTTCACTCTGTGGCCCCCAGTTCCCTGTCTGCCAGCAGCCCCACTCCTGCTACCACCACTCCCACATGCTGACAGCGTTGGCCCCGCTTGTACCCACTGACAATGCAGAGTGACTGGGGCTGGCACCAGCATCAGGTGCAAGTGGAGCCAGAGCAATCAGTAGGTGTGAGCAGCGGCTGCTGCCTCAATCACCCCTAGGGAGCAGGGGGAGGTGGAGAAGCCCTGAGGGGCGATTGGGCTGGCGCACACCTGCTGATAGTGCCAAGCGATAGGGGCTGGCACCAGGTGAAACCGGGATCCCAGGAACAAAGAATTTTCAGTAACCACCAGAGGCTCACCCCGAAGACAGCAACCGGCACCCCACCTTGATCTGCTTGACAAATACAAATTTTGCTGGAATCAACTAAATTCCCAATGGAGGAAAGATAGTGTAGATAATATGTTCAATAATGTTTAATTAAGTAAATGAATAGGTCAGATCTTACATTTATTTGTGACTCAGCTATATTTAGGAAACCTAATGTAAAATATTTCAATCTTGTGTAGAGTCTGAAGGAATAAGTGAATAAAGGACTTAAAATAATTTTGGAAAATGTAAAAGTTAATATGAATGCATGTCGCTATACAATTATTACCTGCTCTTGTTAGTCCAGTTATAGGTATTTTTCTGTGAATTAAACATCTTAAGCATTTGGTTTATTGTTGTTGTTTAGAAATTGAAAAAAATAAGTCATTCATTTATTTCAGTTTAAAATTCAAAATTTATTCTTTTTTTTTAGTCAAAATCTAACCAGTATTATAGCCCATACCATTATTTTTAATTTGAACTACTACTACCACAATAAAAATAAATAAATGTGAGTTAAAGGCCAGTATTGGGTATTGACATATATGTGTATGACATACATGACATTATAATATATGTGCATATCCATTATTAGTTCAATACACACACACACACACACACACACACACACACACACGGAGAGAGAAAGAATTTTCACTGCACCAGTTTCTACTGTTATCATCCAAGACTTAGAAAAAAATGTTTTATATTTTCTATTTATAGCAAACAAAAAAATCACACATATAATACACTATTTTTTTGGAAATTTACTAACAGGAACCTATGCTCAGTTGAAAATATAAAGACAGAAATGAAAAGATGTTTCTGGATGCAAATATTTTAAAGACCTAATGCTGTGAAATTGTTGTTTCTAAGTTGATATATTATAATAAGGTGCTAAAGTAACTTCCTTTTTAACTCCCTTATCACATCAACACTTACAATTTTATTTCTGCATATTTTTTATAAAAGATATGATGCAGTCTAGTGCACTAAAGATGTGGAGTCTGGGTTTAGCTAAATCTGCCCATAAATCTTGTCTCTACAATACTAGCCATTTGACATTTGGGAAATGTCATAGACTTTCTGTGGTTTAGGTTCTTTATCAGTAATATGGCATATCATTTCCTATTTCATGGATAGTTTTAAATGTGTAAGCATGGGGTGTTTGTGAGGAATCAGCGGTACCATAGTACAAAGAACATAGTAAGCTTGACTAATACATGCTAGTCAATATTGTTGTTGTGATTTAAATAGGATTTCAAAAATGAAATGCATTTTCATTGTATAATTATTATAGACATTGCGGAATAATATTTGTGTTGAATATTCTGTTACA
This sequence comes from Myotis brandtii, assembly GCF_000412655.1. Lineage (NCBI taxonomy): Eukaryota > Metazoa > Chordata > Mammalia > Chiroptera > Vespertilionidae > Myotis > Myotis brandtii. Next base: position 3,993,941 of record NW_005366834.1, read on the forward strand.
TTAAACCAAATTCTGCGTATGCAGTATTCAAGGAGAGGATAACAAACAATATTCCTTTTGAACACTGACCCAATATACCTGTTTTCTTATAAGAAGGGAAACTTAGACAAAGACATAGACATGCATAGAAGGAAGAGAATGTGAAGATACAGAGAGAATGCCATCTACAAGTCAAGGAATGCCTGAGGCCACTGGAAGTTAGCAGAAAGGCCTGGCACGGATTCTTCCTCACAGCATTCAGAAATGGACAACTGTGCTAGTCCCTGATTTCAGACTTCTTCCCTCCCAAACTGAGAAACAATACATTTCTGTTATTTAAGCTACCCAGTTCATGGCACATGGCTTCAGTAGACCCAGGAAACTAATACAATGGCAAGTTATCTATTAAGGGAATTCTGTGGGGAATGATGGTTATTTCAACAAATGGTGCTGGAAAAAGAAGATAATTGTATGAAAAAAAAATAAATCATGCTAATCTCATAATAAATAAAATTAATAAAATAAATAATGGATTTAAACAATAAAGATAAAGTTATAAAAATTGTAGAAGAAGTAATAAGAATTTAATAGCTTCTGAGAATTGAAACCAAAACATTTTTCTGTGTCTGTGCTAAACAACTCTGGATCCATCTATATTTACAATTAAGCATTATTTCCTTCTAATATTTTGAAGAAGAGAAAAAGGACCAAATTATAAACATGTCTATTTTAGCCTTTAGTGGGGGAAAAAGGGTATTTTAGAAGCTTTAAAAGGCAAAGTTCTCTACTGAAATACTCCATGAAACTCATGAATTACTGCTTCTGTGCTTCCAAATAGTTATTAGAATTTCAAAAGAAGGGAAGGGGAAAATAGTTTTCATCCAAATCTACAAAAAGGGATTAAACATTATGGCATTGGCATCTGGGTTTTCAAGCAGGTGAACATAAGTCCTATACAGGGCTGAGAGCCCACTGACTTACATGTAATACAAAGTTACTATTCATGCCATTTCAGATTCCACAGCAAGTAGCAATCTGGTGTTGCAAATGCTGAATGTGAGCAAGATTGTCATACAAAGGCTACTACCATATCTCAGAATTACAATAGAAATATAATTTTATTTTGGGTCGTGGATGATAAAATGTCCAGTAATACTGACTTTTGTTGGCATTTGCAATGCTAAATAATTTTAAGAAAATAATCACGACTATGGTTTATATTTTAAATGCAACATACATTTAGCATGCATTTATCATGACTAGGTAATTTTATGTAGGGTTGTATATAAACACACAGATATATATGCATATAAAATGTATGTGTGTATGCATAATATATATGTGCATAAACAAATATGTGTAGGTGTATATAAATTACATATGACATAGATACATTTTGTATGTGTATACATAAACATATATGAATAAGACAGCCCCCAAAACAAGGACATTTCTTAATTGAAATGTTAGTAATGCCTGTTTTATAAGAATGAAGACATTTTCAGATTAAGAATGCTTTCTTTCTTAAAGACATAAATCTGTAATTCTAAAAGGGCTATGGCTGACACTTAACAAAAGAATTAGGAGGTTCCTGTATATATGATCACAGAAAGTCAAGGACATATGAAATTTGTCAGTACTGCAGTAAGAAAGTATGTTCAGAAATGTACTAGTTATCTATGGTTTCATAACACATTTTAGAAAACATAGTAGCTAAAAACAACATACATTGATTGCATCACAGTTTCCAAGGGTCAGGGTTCCAAACGTAGCTTACCTGGTCCACTGCCTCAGGATCGCTCATGAGGTTGCAGGGAATGTTTTCTTTAGGCTGGGGTTATGTTCTCATTCGAGGCTCACCCGCTCCAAGTTCATGGGATTGTTGGCCTAATTCATTTCTTTGTGCGTTATTTGCTTGCTAACTGCAGCTCCTTGTGGGTTTTCAGCTGGAAGCCCTCTTCAATCTACCACCTGTTGAGATGAGGCAGCCCTCAGTTCCAGGCCAGTGGATTTCCCCAACGTGGCTGCTTGTTTCATCCAAGCATGCAAGCTGAGAAGGCAATAGAAATCATCTTCTAATCAAGTTGTCATTTTTATTTTAACACTAGAGGCCCAGTGCACAAAGATTTGTGCACTCGGGGGGGGAGGGGTCCCTCTGCCTGGCCTGTGCCCTCTCACAGTCTGGGACCCCTCGGGGGATGACCACCTGCTGGCTTAGGTCTTCTTCCCTGGGGATTGGGCCTAAGCTGGCAATCAGACATCCCTCTGGCAGCCCGGCAGCCCTCAGGGGATGTCCACTTACCAGCGGGGATCAGACCTAAGCTGCAGTCGGACATCCTTAGCGCTGCTGAGGAGGCCGAGAGGCTCCCACCACCACCACTGTACTGGCAGCCATCAGCCTGGCTTGTGGCTGAGCAGAGCTCCCCCATGTGGGAGCGCACTGACCACCAGAGGGCAGCTCCTGCATTGAGTGTCTGCCCCCTGCTGGTCAGTGTGTGTCATAGTGACCAGTCATTCCCAGTCTTTCTGCTGTTAGGGTCAGTTTGCATATTACCCTTTTACTATATAGGATAGAGGCCTGGTGCACGGGTGGGGGCCAGCTGGTTTGCCCTGAAGGCGTCCTGGATCAGGGTGGGGGTCCCCACTGGGGTGCCTGGCCAGCCTGGATGAGGGGCTGATGGCTGTTTTCAGGATGGCCACACCCCCTTTAGGGTGGGGGTCCCCACTGGGGTGCCTGACCAGTCTGGGTGAGGGGTTGAGGGCCATTTTCAGGTTGGCCTGCGACTGAAGCTCCCAGGCTCTCCTTTTTTTCTTTTTCTTTTTTATTCTGGGATTTATTTACCTTCTATAATTGAAACTCTGTTGCTGTCACTGGCGCTCCCAGCTCTGAGGCCGCGGCTGGCTGAAAGCAGGTATCTGGGGTTTGTTTAGCTTCTATAACTGAAACTTTGTTGCTTTCGGAGCTTAGAGCAGGCTGTGGCAGGCGGGGAACCTTGGCTTCCTCCATCACTGGAGCAAGCAAGCCTCCTGCTCGCTTCAGCTGCCTGGGTTCAGGCCGCCATCCTTGTTGGCAGTTAATTTGCATATCACCCTGATTAGCCAATGGGAAGTGTAGTGGAGGTACGGTTAATTACCCTTTTTGTCTTTTATTAGATAGGATACCATAAACATGAAGTAGAAGGAAAGTAACTTTACTTCCTAAAATATTGTCTTTAGGTTATTGAATAATGAATAGAAATAGGTCCATTAAGACCATGTCTATCTCCCATGTTTGTTTGTTTGTTTCACCCAAGATTAGCTTTGCTCAGTCACATCAGTTACAGAAACATCATTTAGAATGTGATTGCATATTCCCACCTCACTTGACTATTCCAATTATTTCCACTAAGAAATGTTTTAAGAAAAAATAAATAAACAATTACATGCACTGCCTTCTGAAGCACTAAAATATTTTTAAATTTTCTTCTATGAAAAATAACATAATTATGTATTTCTTTAATTATGATTTTACATAATTTATTCTTATGGGAAGCTCATATAAATGACCATTGATGTTATTGTTCAGATAACAAAAATGATCCTCACCCCTCTTATCCATTGTTTTTTGTTTCTATCTAATTTGTTGAGGGATGCATTTTGTTATTCTTTTTCCCTATCATTCCCCTTCTCCTAATACAAACATGTTCCAGTTTTTCCATAATCTCTCACTCCAGGGACATTTGCCATATCCAAAGCAAACATTCCCTGTTTCCATTAGCAATTGCTGCCTTCTGAAAATCTCAAGTATAACAAATGATATGTATTGGTGAGGTGAGGTGAGGGTGGGAATAAAGGGCCTTTAAAGACAACATAAAATGAGATTTTTTTCTTCCCTGACTTGAAAGGGGATAGTGTTCTTCATTTCTTCATACCAGATAGCACCCAGATAGATGACTGGACCCAAGATGTTTTCTGGTATTAAAGTTTTCTTTGTCCCATGAATTGCCTGAAAAAAGATGTTTTTCAGAACCTCATGGAAGCTTTCCAGATGGGACAATGCATTTTTTGATGGTGATCACTGTGGACTGATCACCACGATCAAAGAAGCATCAAAGTGCTTTGGAGATTGTGTGTGTGTGTGTGTGTGTGTGTGTGTGTGTGGTGTGTGAATCTAATATTTTTGTACAAGCCCTAAGCAAAAAGTCTCAATTATAAGTGGGACTGATTTGTCCATCATATCATTACAATGTAGTTTTGAAATTAAAGAAACTTCACTTAAAGAAATTTTGAAATACTTCACTTTATCCATATCTATGTTTTGGGTTATAAGAATCATTTTTGTTATTTCACTTAGAACAATCCTTCACTAATGGCTGATCATGCAATTTTCTCTGGTGAAAAATATTTTCTTTCTTTGACACTAGATTACCAGTAAGCATTGCAAATAGTCAACAATACAGTACTTTAACTAACTGGACCACATAAGAACAATTTATAGGGATGGAAATTAAGGGAAATCCAAGAATGAATGAATCATTTATGGACTCTGAGTCTGAATTAATATCAAGTGGTGAGTGAAAGCTCCAATTATATTATCTGAGGTCATAGAGAAACATCTGACAATGGAAGATCATATAAGAACAGCTCTTCAAAAAATGGAGGCTGTTTTATATATATTTACACAAGACTGAAAGAACTGAATATTTCTCTATAGAGCTGAAATTTGGAGGATAGTGGAGATTGTTGTATATTGAACTGCTTCTTATTATTTGTGACTATTCTTGCTTCATTACCTTTCTTTAGAAATAGGTAATAAATGCAAAATCTGCCATCAAAACTCACCCTTCATTTTTACAGTACTCATACCTGATTTCAGCATAAATGTCATGCACTATGCAATGTGAATTTTCAACAGAGCTGAGCATAGACTCTTTCTAAATTGAAAGAAAATGTGCTTAAGTGTATTTCTCCTTCTCACAGTTGCCCTTCCACTGTTTTTGTGATGTGAGCACGATGGATTCTGTAAAATACAGTTCATGTATGCATAACATACAAAGAACTTGTAAGAAAATAGTGGGAAGCTTCTAAAAATGTCATACCAACACCTATCATCCAGGAATAGAACTTTTATTTAGAAACATCCCCAAAAGGAACTATGGCAGCAACTTACTCTATAGACCGTCCCCTCTGATCCAAAATTGCTTGTTCCTTCAGTGTGAATTAAATAATGGACTGTAATGATTTCTTCCCAAACAGCCATTGTGTAACAGTTTGCACATCTTTATGAGATATTTGTCTTTAAGGAGGAAATTGGAATTCAATATTTAAGACATTTGAAAGAAGAAAGTCGATGGAGTCCTAAAGATGAGATGGATGGTAAGACAAAAGCAGTGACCCTGCCGCTTTGTAGGTTGAGCTTGTGTGGTATGGCATAACAGCTTATGGAGAAGGGCTTTCAAAGGTTATTTTTCTATTCTACTAAAAGTATTGAGAAACTATTTTTTTTTGTGGCTGAATGTTCTTGACTTTTATATTTTTCTGTATGCCAGCTTCTTCAATTTCTCAACACCTAAATAGTGCACTGTGAAGGTTTTGCTCTTGCTCAGCAGTTCTGTGACTGGGAAATGATCTATTTGAAAAATGCTTGAGGCTCGTTGTAGTGGGAGAGCGGAAGGTGACCCTGCCCCCTTGCCAATATACAGGTGCAGCATTGCTAGGAGATGATCCTGCAGCACCTTTATAGGGGCGTACACAGGTATAAATAGAATTTATTTCATGTATAGAAGTAGAGAAGAGCAGGAAGTCCCAAATGGCAGCCAAAATTAATTATTCAACCCAGAAGATATATGACTACACGCTGTTCATAAATAAAAAGCAAGTTTGATCAATTAGAAATGTGAAAATTACCAAAAAAAATACCACATATGTTCAAGGCTTATTTGACTAACCTTGCTGTGTGCAACCAATCTCGTCTAGTAGCTGAAACCAGCAATCTACCCTCTGACAACTACCTGATGGTCCCATTCATGCTCCAGTACCCCAGCATTCACCTCTGTCTTTCCCACCTCAAGGGTGCCCTCCTCTCTCTATGGCTCTGGCAGAGGCCCTCTTCATTAAGCGTGGACTCTAAACTCCCACCGGGCTGCTGGACATCTTCACCTCTCTGCTTCATGCAAATACCTACGGACTCTATCTACTGGACATCTTCACCTCTCTGCTTCATGCAAATACCTACCTACCTTGATCGCTTGAATGTAGGAGTTTTGGACTGAATTGTTTCAAAACGGAATGATGAATAGACAAGTCAACATTTTGATTTTTGAGATTCAGAATATTCTGAGTGCTTAGATGACGAACAAGTGACCTCTGCTAGCAGTAAGAAGAAAGTGATTACAATGGCTAGAACCAAGTCTAGGCTAATATTTGTAACTATTGGGTATTCATTCTTCATTTGCAACTAATTGATTGTACATGTGCTGACATTTTTGTTTTCTGCTTAATGATTTGTTTTATTGATGACTATTCCCTTGACTAATTATATGTGTTATGTATGCCAATGGGAAAAGTAGAACTCTAGGTATGATACCAACCAAGAGGTACTTTTTTAGACCAATTGCAATTAGCCACCCAACTTTTTTACTAATAAGCAAACAAAACTATTGTACTTGTTGATAACTAAATATTTTAAATAATCTAAGCTGTATTTTGAAGAAAGTACTTATGACCCATTAAAAGTGTATTTTTGCTCTACCAGGAAGACTAGCTATTAGCTTCCTTTGAAAAATATGTAAAGCTTTTATATTCAGATAGTGCCATTGTGCAGTTTGCTTTGTTTGAATCATAGATTGGGGGTTAATACATATTAAAATATTTCTCACTTGAGTGATAGGGTGAAGGGTGAGGCATTTGTGCACAATCTCTAATTCAATAAAGAATATAGACAAGGTGGACCTGGTCTTGCATTTTGCATTCAATAAAATATTGAGATTTTTTCCCCCTGAAAATTGCTTCCTAAGTCTTTTTAATATTAAAAAAATATAACACTCAATATATTAAAATTATAAGATTTTTATAGTGTTAAGCAGGATAACAAATATACCTTGCAGTCTCAAAATTAAATAATAACTTTAATACTGTAATTAAGATACATATTTTATGAATGCCATTCATAATTGCGCCACAACATCATTGCACATTAGGATGGTATGTGTTAAGTTGTCCGTTCCTCTTACAACAGTCACTATTTAATATGTTATGGATCTAATGGACTCATAAAAATTAATACATTTATAAAAATGTTTAACTTGCTAACTTGTAGGAACAAGTAAAAATTTCAGTGATGCACAATGAAAAAAATATCAAAAATTATAACTCAATATACTAATTGATTCTGCAGCAAGAATGATGTTGAAAATATGGTAACACATTGGTTACTATATGAAGTGAATTTCAGATAAGTTAAAAATCAATATTGAAAGATGGAAAAAAAAGAAATCATTCAAGAAAACACATACATTGATAACATTTTGAACTAACTGGAAATTCTGAAATTATTTTTATAGTCATTTTTTTATAATTAAACTATTCAGTACCATTTTTGAATTATGTAAATATTGCAAAGATAGTATAAAGAGTTCTCATATAGTCTGTTTGCAATTTTCCTTATTATTACTTTTCATCATTATGATTGCAATCAGTGAACCAGTATGGATGCTTTATTATTACTAACGTGAATTTTTTTTCAGATTTATTATTATTTTTTTACCTAATTTGCCTTTTTATTTTCCAGGACCTCATCAAACATATCATATCACACGTAGTTGTCTTACCTCCTTAGTCTCCTCTTGTCATGACAGTTTCACAGACTATGTTTTTGATAAACTTGACAGTTTTGTGGCATACCACTCAGGTATTTTGATGAGTGTTTCTTTATATGGATTTATCTAATGTTTTTCTCATGATTAGGCTTGTGCCATATGTTTTGAAGAGGAAGAGCACAGTGAAAGCGGCATCACCATTACATCATATCAAAGGTATGTATAGTTGATCAATGTGGAGGTGAAGGGTACCGACCCCCACTCAATTGAAAATCTGTGTATACATTTTGACTCCTCACTCAGTACTGTGCATACCGGGATTCAACCCCTCGAGAATTGAGACAGTGGTTTTGATCCATCACTGGAAATGTGCATATGCAAAATGTTGGCCTGATTGTATTTATTGAAAAACATTTGCATATAAGTGGACCTATGCAGTTCATACTGTTCAAGGGCCATCTGTGCCACAACATGACTATCACTTTGGATATTGACCTTGGTCACCTGGCTGAAGCAAACAGTGGTTTTGATCCACCACTGGAAATGTGCAGATGCAAAATGTTGGCCTAATTGCATTTATTGAAAAACATTTGCATATAAGTGGACCTATGCAGTTCATACTGTTCAAGGGCCATCTGTGCCACAACATGACTATCACTTTGGATATTGACCTTGGTCACCTGGCTGAAGCAGTGTTTGTCAGACTTCTCCACTGTGAAAGTATCCACCGCCTCCTTTTCATACTGCATGGTGTCCCCCAAAAAATGTATACACACTTTAACAGCTGCAGTTCATATTTATTCAACGGCCATCTGTACCATAACATGACTATCACTCTGGATATTGACCTTGATCACCTGGCTGAAGCAGTGTTTGCCAGACTTCACCACTGTGAAAGTATCCACCCCCACCTTTTCATACTGCATGGTGTCCCCCCAAAAATGTATACACACTTTAACAGCTGATAGCTCAATTTTGCAAATGAAATATATTTTAATAAACACCGCCTTTATAATTTTTCAAAGTGTGTGTATATATGGTAAAAACATATATAATAAACTGTTTTAATGGAAAATGTAAGAGAATATGCAAATAAAAATGTATAATAAGTGGACAAATATCAATTTAATCTGAGTTATAAAATTAGATTATTTTAAGCTAAATAGCAGCTGGGACATTTTTGGCTATTAATTTTCATATCTGTTTTTTCAAAATGTAGGTTGGCTTAGAGCAATTAACTTAATGGATGGCTTTATTTTAACATGCCATTTCCGGCTTAACTGAAAGGTATAATGTTATTATGATCTATGGAACTTGTCCAGAGAAGTCACTTCAAACAAAGTAATGAGCTCATTTTAATCATAGTTATAGATCCATCTGTCTTTCTAGGTAGGAATGTACCCATAAACAATAAAACAGTCCACATACCCACACTATAAAATATCCTGTTGTTTATTTTTTGTGTCCAATAGTTACTAATTAGAATTCAATAAGTTTTTGTCCTATAAGGTGTTACTAACCTTTTAGCTTCAGGGATATATTTCATTCTAATCAGTTACTCAAAATTAGTTCACTCCTATCTTTAATAAAAATGGCTTATCTCAGGTAAATAGCATGTGATATGGGAAAATCAAATATATTGTAACAGAGAATCTCAGAATATTAAAATACAGTTGGTCAAATATGTGAAGTCAATTTTGATGACCCTGTGAGTGAAAGGCTACTAGGAATATTGCTGCTGGTAACTGAAGCAACCAAATAAAAATGCCTCTGACATTTTCAGATGGCAGCTAGTATCCAGACATAAGAAATTTCCCTTTTTCATTTGGTATGTTGAAAATTTTCTAGGAAAAGTACTAAAAAACTCTAATGCTATGAATATTTATGTAGAAACTTTGTCAATATTTTAAAGTATGAGACAGGCACTGGATAAGGAAAAGTTTAGAACACTATTGTTTGGGTGGAAGTCATGATAATTTTTAAAAATATTCTTTTATTGATTTCAGAGAGGAAGGGAGAGGAAGAGTGAGATAGAAACATCAATGATGAGAGAGAATCACTGATTGGCTGCTTCCTGCACGCCCCCTACTGGGATTGAGCCTGCAACCCTGGCACATGCTCTTGACCTGTATCGAACCTGCTCCCCTTTTAGTCTACAGGCTGATGCTCTCTCCACTGAGCTAAACCGGCTAGGGCAAAGTGGTAATAATTTTGAATGCCTTCAGTATCGAGGCTGGTAAAATAAATAGTAGCTTCAGAGGGGTGGGGGCTGAGGTTCAAATCAGAGTGTGCACAACCTGTTTCAGAACTTTGCAATTAAATATAAAGAAGATGTTTTTCTAACCAAATAAACTATCTACCCAAGATGAAACTGCCCTGTAGATACCCAGTGTTCTGAAAGTTTTGCCAAGTAATAAGCATTACTAATGTTTGAGTAAAAGGTTTACAATGCAGGTTTTATGGGGAAAAGTTGCCCTCTACACACCAGAGTTGGCGCTCAGCCAATGCATGGCAGCTCAGAGTTGCAGTCAAGACGCAGGCCTACAACCCTCACCTGCTCCACGTCCCATCTGAAGCTGGAAGCTCACACATGATCTCCATTCTTAGCCCTAGCAATTCAGTTCTGAGGCCTCCTCACCTAGGCCCCCAGCCATGGCCATTCCCAGGCAATTCCTTATAAGAAGATGTTTAAGCATTAAAATATTAAATGATTATTAAACAAATAAGGTTTAAATTCTTCTTGATTCTGTTTTGGTAAGTTATGTTTACCTAGGAATTTCATGTAAGTTTTCAAGTATGCTATCTTAAATTATTAATGATATTCATTCATTTTATTCATAAGATTTGCAACATTTGTACTTCCTTTTCTCGTGCCTGATATTTTTATCTGTGCTTTCCCATTTGGATAAAAATGGTCATCTTTTACATTTAAAGTTTATTTTCTTCTTATTCTCCACATTTCCTTTTCAGCTGGTAGCGTCCTAGTTTAACTGGTTTTTGTGTCCTGCTCTTTCTGGTCTCTGGATCCTCTCTCTTCCACCTCATTCCATCTTCCATATTGATTTCAGATTTGTCTGAAAAGTCTACCTCTCAAACAAGCAAACAAGAAGTACTGCCCTTTTTGTACATGACTAGTGTGTTGTTATTTTTAGAAAATGTGTTTGTTAAATAGAGGTGATCATTAAATTATTTGTCTTTTGTGGAACCTGAAGTACATGCTATGTATTTTCACAAATAACAAGAAAAAGGATTTTACTCTTTTGTAAAGTAATATTTTGTTGTTTATTATCACCTGAGGATATGTTTTTCATTGATTTTTTTTTTAAGAGAGAGTGGAAGGGAGGGGGTTAATTCTCACCTGAGTATATGTTTTTCATTGATTTTTTTTAAGAGAGAGTGGAAGGGAGGGGGAGTCACACAGAGAGAAATATAGTCCATTGTTTTCCTCCTGCTGCCCAACCAGGGCTGAGGATGGAGCCTGCCACTGAGGTTTGTGCCTTTGACCCAGACCCTTCTGAGGGCTAACACTCTACCCACTGAGCCAAACCAGCTTGGGCTGTAAAGTAAGATTTTAAAAATATAATGCCTGAATTAATGTTACAATATTCACCTTTTTATTTTTTTACAAGTATCGTTTTCTTTTTATGTAAGTAAACAAAAATACATATATCTTCAATGAGTTTAATTTACCCTTTAGACTCTGATTACAATTCATGAGACTAAATTCTCCAATATGATATATTGGCAGATACTGCAGAATGTTTTTCTAGGAATTTCAAGAAGAAAATATTTTAAATTACAAAAGCATAATTGAAGCTATTGCATTTCTTTGGTATATTGACTTCACACATACAGAAAATCAAAGCTTAGTTATCACTCATGTTTGATAACATTGCTTCTAGTAGCTTTTATGACACTAAAATATTATTTTCATGGCAATAAAAATCCATCTGACCACTTGTAATAACATTTGCATTGCTTGTTTATTACATGTGCCCTCATTAGAAATTCAGTACTGGTTCCATTTGTATATTTTTAATCTTCTGTCAAAGATATTAATTAAATCAGTTTGTATACCATAGATGGACTATTATAACCATTCCTCAATTTCATCCTTACTGCTTGAATAATATATGTGAGTCTTAAAATTTTGCATGTTTTAAATTTTGTTCTAGTCAAAGAATGTGCCTTTGATTAGTAGTGGGGTTATGATTATGTGTTGCCATGGTGGAAAGGATGAAATTGGACTTACCCCTACTCTCTTAAGTATTGATACGGACAGTCCTCGGATTATGTTGGACTCGACATACATTGTTTTGTGGTTATGTTGCCATCTCCCATTTATTTATAAAAAAAGAAAAGTTCCATCATTTCGACGTATGTACGTATGTGCTTTATGTTTTTTATTATTTATTTACCACAAGTAAAGGTTAGGAATTGTTATCTTTCTTTTAATTTTTTTTTTTACTGTTTCCTTTCATTACTGCTGTGTATGTGCTCCATGTGAGTGACGTAGGTGCTTATGTAAGTGGGTTCCGACTTACTGCAAAAATTGCATTATGTTGCGCAATAGGAATGGATCTCCGACATAACCTGAGGGCCTACTGTATATAAGAAAACATCTTATGAGAAAACTTTCTATTTTCTAGCACCAAGACACCCATTCTGGGTCTTTCCAATACACTTAAATCAATGTTCTAAAATTGGCACATCTACACTAATAAAAGAGAAACATGGTAATTGGCGTACGACCGCTACCCTTTTCATTGGCTAATCAGTGAGTATATGCAAATTAACTGACAGCCAAGATGGCGGCCGGCAGCCAGGCACTGAAGCGAGCACGAGGCTTGCTTGCTGCAGACTCCAACGTTCACCGCCTCACTTGCCGGCCTCTCATTTGCAAGTCTAAGCAACTATATACTATGTTGCAAATAAGAAG
>NW_005366834.1:4007031-4026384 GCF_000412655.1 Myotis brandtii
CAGGGGGGAGCCAGCCAGCAATTGTTGACTTGCAGTGGCTGCAACAGTGCGGTGATGGGGCTGGTGCCTTCCCCTGATCAGCCCGTTCGACTCCCACAAAGGGTGGCCAGACTGTGGCTTAGGCCCACTCCCCAAGGGAGCAGGGAGCAGGTAGTAGGACATCCCCTAGGGCTCCCAGTATGTGATAGGGGGCAAGCTGGGCTGAGGGAACCCCCTCCCCAGTGCACAAATTTTTGTGCACCGGGCCCCTAGTTCTATATAATAAAAGCCTAATATGCTAAGTGTCTGGTCGGCCATTCAACCAGTCAAAGCATAATATGCTATGATATGCTAAGGTTGCTCAACCACTTATTATGATGTGCACTGACCACCAGGGGTCAGACGCTCTGACCAGTAGGTTAGCGTGCTATTGGGGTCTGGCCGATCAGGACTGAGCGAGACAGGCTGGACAGCCCCTGTAGTCTTCCCGCGGTCCCTCCTCGGCTGGCCAACCTCTCACATCCCTCCCGGCCCTGATCCTGCACCAGTGGGGTTCCTTGGCCTGGCCTGCACTCTCTTGCATCCAGGCTGAGGGACCCACCCCCCAGTGCAAGAATTTCGTGCACCAGGCCTCTAGTCTGTTTATATAGTCCCATAACCTCTGGGATTGATTCAAAAGTCTAACTCTACCATGTAGAGCTGTGGATGCCACTCAAATAATTTTTATGGGGTAGGAAATGGGACCCAACACTTCTGGCTTTGCTTGTTGTGTTGGTTTTTATTTTACTTTTAACCTATCATATAATTTGCATTACATAACTTTTTTTTCAGTGACAAACGCAAAGTGTTGATTTTATTTAGAAATTATGAATTCTCTAGACTGAAAGAAACATTGAATCTCTCTGTGATTGTTCCTTTAGCATGTCCTGAATGATTTGAACAATAAGCCGTATTTCAGAGTCTGTCCTAGTAACAACCATGGGTCACGCTCTCTTGGCATTTAGGCCACTGAAATAATAATTACCCAGAGGCTGTAACTGAATCATTGTTGAGGACTAATTATTGCCACCGCCAGGAATGGGCAGGAATGGACATTCAGGTTTATACTAGTAGTTATGATCATGTTCTTTTTTTTTTTTTAATTTGCTACATACAGCTTTTCAAATTTTAGTTTGCATTTAGACATTTATATGTACAATACAAAGAAATTTGGTTATGTTAAATAAGTTGATTAGATATATATGAAAGTAAACATTCTGAGGTATTTGAAATTAACTTACAGCGCCAGGAGAGTGCACAAACCTAAACTGTTAGCCTGTGAATGGCTGCTGGCCAGCTAACAAAAGACTGCTCACATTCCCTCTCCTGCCTGTGGAATTTGGATTAATTTCCAGGCGGCTATTTCCACTGATTTTAGCCAGGCACTATCTAACTCCATGGGTTATGCTAATATGCATGCATACAAGTCCTTTGGTTGCTCTCTAATCCCTCCACCTCCCCTGCCATTTGTGACAATATTAGAAAAAAATTGTATAGTAAGAGAAAGCCACATTAAGTTAAATAAGTCGAGTTCAAATTAAACTTGCTATTTAGAATTATTGTTTTATTTACATTGCTATTTTTTTGCAGGAATCACAAATGTAACTATATTTCAATGTATTATATCCTGCAAATATGTTTCAGTTTACCATAAATAGAGATTTTATTTCCTTTTTTAAGTGTTATTCTTTAGGCAACAGTTAAATAAAAAGCAAACAAAAGATGTTTTTAAATCCTGAACAAAAGCGTTGTGATACCATGTGGACCTAAAATTGGAAATTACTTCACAATAAATATTTACATTGACTGCATATGATTACCTATGATCAGAAAGTTTACTCATGATGCTCTTGACTATATATTGCATGCAGGTCTATTTCAGTGAGGCCAGAAGACATTTTTGCAATACAAATAGGACTTAGGAGTTCCTAGGTTATGATAGAAATATGGAGTTCATTCTTAAAAAAGAAAAATGGAAAAAAAATCAACATCTCCAATTAAAAAGAATCAACTTAATAGGTAAGAAAGATAAAATCATTTAAAATAATAAAAGTATAAGATTACTTAATAGTCAGATTTTGGAAGGGCCTCAAAAAGGATATTATGGTAATATTCATTATGATATTATTTAAGTATATAGCTTTTCTTAGATTCTTGACATCCATGGAGAAGAATAGAAAATATCTTTAAAATATATTTTTGTTGATTTCAGAAAGGAAGGGAGAAGGAAAGAGAGATAGAAACATCAATATTGAGAGAAAATCATTGACTGGCTGTCTCCTGCACACTCCACAATGGGGATAGAGCCCTCAATCTGCCCAGACAAGGAATCGAACCTTGACCTCCTAGTGAATAGGTGGATTCTCAATGGCTGAGACACACCATCCAGGCTCCCTATCTTTTTAAAACACTTCATCCACACTTAAATTTTGGGAGAATCAAGGTTATGACTAATAACCATGAAGGAACAGGAGAACAGTTTGCTGAAACTAATTATTCTTAGAACTTATTCTGTGCAAAAATTGAGAGAAATGATTGCTCTCATTTCTCTTTTTTCATTTCTTTATTGTTATGACCTCTGTGATTTCTAACCCATTGTCTAAAATTTAGAAAGACGGAATGGATTAAAATATAATTAGAAGATGGTGTATCTAGTCTTTGCTTTTCAAAAATATCTGAATCACATATTTAAAAAGTAACATATAAAAATCATTTACATATTTAAAAAATTTGTTGTATGACTCTATCACCTTAATGATCTAATTAAAGTTTAGGTGAGAGGGGGAAAAAAAGCCTCCATTCTCATCTGGAAAATAATCCCTTACCTTTCTCCACAGTTTCTGGCTACATAACTATTTTACTTGCAACTTTTTTCTTCTACAAATTTGACACTTTTGATTTCCCTTCAGCACATGTTTCCTTGCTCCTGTTCCCCACACCCTGGAATTTCTTCTCCTACTTTCTTTAACATTCTAACTCTGCTGTCTTTCAGGAAACCACGTCTGGAGCTTCGAATTTCACTCATTACCTTTGTGCTTCTCCAGTTCTTTTGCGTGTCTGCATTACAGCATGTCTTTGAAATTTGTGTGAATTCTCAGGTTTTGGAAAAGTTAAATCTACCCCCCAAAAATAATACACCCAATCCCTAGAAAGCAAATTTCTACTTTTAAAGAAGTAACTTGAATTAACTTTAAATTGCTCATTCCTTCAGGCTAAAATTGGTCCCCAAAGTAGATTTTTAATTGGTTCCTGAAGATTTTTTTTTTCTCAAATAGAATCATGAAACTCACTCTGAAATAGAATTTGAAGCTTACATTTGCCCCCTGGGAGGGGAGGAGGGGAATGACAAAATTTATGTCTACATTTTATTAAACTATTTTTACTTGCTATGAAATTCCTGAAAATGATTTGTTTAATGTTTTTTTGTTAAGTGGCAATGTATATGGGGGTAAACTCTACTTAACATAAAGCACTTTCCAATTTTAAAATGTATATTAGGTAAAAATATCATAGAGATACAATGAAAATATAAATATGAATTCTAAATATATTTACCAGTTGATTTCTGATTTCTGATGTTTAAGCAGACTAAACGTCAATTACATTTTAGCATTTGTTTTATTTTTCTGTCTTCTCTTACCATATGTGTATCATTTATACCATGGAGTAAGCCAGTGTTGAAATTAAAAGAGGTCAATGCATTTTGTTTGGAAGATTCAGTCTCCTTTGTTCTATTGACCATAGCTATATATATATTCTCTAGATGAAATTAGATTCTGTTTATTAAAACCAGAAAAACAGAACATTCTTTTAATGTATATCTATTATGAAAGGTTTATTCTACTATAGTTAACGTCAAACTTCACCATGTACTGTTCTAGTCCATACTTTATTTACTATAAATAGTAACCTGACTTTAGTAGATGCAAAAAGAGATGGGGAGGGGGCTCAACAATAGACTCACTAGGTGCCATCCTTAATTTCTAGCCCTTTAATTATCTCGTATGCTTGCTATTTAGCTATATATATTTTGTATTTGTTTTAGAAGATAGAGGGTATCAATCATATTATAAGGTTTTAATCATTAATTATTCTTTTACTCCGAGGGGAAATATAGAATTAGGTTCCTGTGAGCCTCTGGTCACCTGATAGATCCATAACCATGTTTTATTGTAAATGGTACACTATTCAGTATATAGTATATATTTCTGAACTTGGAATTCTCTACCAACAGCACTATAACTAAAAACTGAACAAAGCTGATTTAACACACCTATTTTCACTGCAAGGCACATCACAGCTTTCTTAACCTTAGAGCACTGGACAGCAATTTAACACTACATTTTGGAGCCATCATAAGCAAGGAAACTGACCACAAAAAGCATGAAAATACAAAACAACAACATCATGGCACTAAAGAGGCCACACAAAGGGATACTACTTTGAGTACAAAAGCTGAAACCTGAAGGATGAGTGTTGCCTTGTTCAGCCTCATTTGAGACCACACCTATCTGAGGGCTCAATGCTTTTGCTGCTCTGCTTATGTCCATGAATACAGACTCATAAATAAAGAATCTGAGAAAAGTGTTTGAATGCATATATGTGCAAAAGTTTACAGAGATTTTGGCCTCCCCTTCCTGTCTCTCTTCTTTTTAAGATTTTCATTTTCCTTTCAGATTCCAGCAGCTGCGATTGCCTCAACACTGTCTTCTGGTTCGTCAGAAGGATGAGGCTGTGGGATTTTTTACTGAAATATTAGTCTCCCTGTTAGATGTAACTATTGACTAATCTGGCTAAAAGCAATGAAAACAAGAAACTCTTCTTTTGCCCTGTGTTTTTCCCTGTATTCAGTGTTAATTTTCCTCTAATATCTGCATTTTTATCTATTTATATTTCCTGAAAATGTATTCAACTTTTTAATTCAACTTAAATCAGTGAAATATAACAAAAAAAGAAAACTAATATTTTACATACCATATGCCAGAAAACATACCTCACTAGGAGAGTCTATTGTCATATATTGTTACTTAATCCAACTTAGACAAAAGTATTAAGCAGTAATTATTGCAGAAATTATATGGGAGGAGGAGGCTGAAAAGTCCTTTCCTACACTAATCACTTACATTAGAATTGATGTCTTTGTAGGAAGAGAGAACCAAATATAAAAATGTGACTTATAAACTGATCAAAATAAATAATATGAATATTCTCCAATTAAAAGCATTTGAAATTATTTATGTATCGATTATTATATCTACAATTACTAATCATTCTTATTTTATGTATCATGTGCTACACAGATAAAGTATCTTCAGAATATGAAGTTTCCCTGAGACTTGAACAGTTCCTCAAGGATCTCTCCAGGACAATAATAATAATAATAAGTAATTCGTTTTAAAATTTGTAAAGCATTTAAAGTTAATAACGAGCCATGGGGTGTTATTATATAGGACTGTGAGATGACAACATTTTGTTTTAAGTACATAGAATTTAATAGACAATTGACAAAAAATTAATTGAAAGTGTACCATTTTGGCGCCACCTCATCTATTGTCAGAATAGAAGGTTTTCATTGATATGTGGGGTAGGGATTTTAGTTTTTTAGATTTAATATTATTACACTATTCAAAAGTTAGATCTCTTTCTTAATATCATATGTTGACAGTAAACCTGGGTTGTCAAGGCCTCAAACTCAGAGGTGACAGTGATGCAAGTGGAAGGCTTCAGAGAGAATGGCACAGCCTGCGAGAAAGCATGTAATCATCCCAGGAGTGGGAGACGGAGGTAAATGTGTTTATTCATAGCATCGATTGGAGACAGTTCTCTATGATGAAAATCTGTACATATTTTAATTGAATTGAATATGTTTTGAAAAGTGAATGATCACTTAAACGTTGCAATATTTAACACTAAATCAGAGCAGCATTTCTTAGCTTCCCATTGGTCCTGAAATACAAAATGTCATGAAATATCACTGTGATGTTATTGAAGCAATTTCCTCTTTCTCTGCTTCCGTGCTTATGGGTTGATACTTCAGATCAAGTGCTGCAGATGACATTCTGAAAGCATGCAATTGATTTCAAACCCTTTACATCCTCATGCCAATGTTTAAACAGCCATATGAGACACATTTCCTGAAATGAGGTAGATTACTTTTTTGTTTTACTTGGAAATGATTTAAATGGTTGGTTGACTTTTAAAGAAATAAATATTCAAGCCGGAGGTAGCTTGGAAAGTCATTAAGATGAAAGGTTTACAGTAACCTGTTATCCTTAGAATTGAAACAAATATTGTATTGTATTCATCTGACACTAATCTGGCTAACATATGAAGAATGAAAGCATTGATTTGATTTTGACTCAAATAGTGAGGCAATTATAACCTTTGCAAGAATGAATTATGGCATATTCTAACCTTTTCATCATTTCACATTTTCACTATCAGAAGATCATTATTCAAAAGGGGAAGAGATGGTTTTGCAGTGGGTTCTCGCTCAGTTATATTTCAATTCTTCATTATAATGCAGTGTAAAGGGCAGGAAAAGGAAGGTGGGAGACCCTACCACATCTGCTGCAGTTTTTCATATGTAATACTCACTGTGGTTTAAGACTTAACCAAAAGAACAACCCATTTTGTTTCAGCCGCAAATCATTCAGTATTTTCGTGGAGACATAGCATAACATTTGTTGTCTGAATACTTCGGCAGGTAACTTAAAAATATATATATATTTTTTTATTGATTTCAGAAGTCAGGTAACTTAAAAAATATATATATTTTTATTGATTTCAGAAAGGAAAGGAGAGGGAGAGAGATATATATACATCAATGATGAGATAGAATTATCCATCAGCTGCCTCCTACATGCCCCCCACTGGGGATCAACCCTGCAACCCGGGCATGTGTGCTGACAGGGAATCAAACCGTGATCTCCTGGTTTATAGGTTGCCGCTCAACCACTGAGCTCTGCTGGGCTGCAGCAGGTAACTTTTATTTGCAAAATGCAAGAAAGATTTTATTTACAGGGCAAACTTTATGACCTAAGGATTTAATTAAAAAATACCAAGTGAACAAAAATTATGAGCACCTGTGGACATTAAACTAGATGAAAATTACAAACCTTTAATGAGAAAAATTAAACTTTCCCTTGATTTGTTGAACATAATAATGCTTATTGAAATGAGTCAAATGACATTTTTCCTTACAAAGGTCTTCCTGATATATGGCATTTGGAACTTACTTCATTGTTCATGATCATTAATGCTTAATTTCAAAGATCATTTACTGTGTACTTCAAAAGGAAGTCTGGGTTTAGCCTTTTAGGTTTGCTGGCTGGATTGCTTTGGTGAACTTAAAGGAAGACATTGCTTAATCAAAATTAAAACAACAGAGGGACCCTAAATCATCCAAAGTGAACTCTCAATTTACACTTAGCTCATTTTCAAAGTAAAAAAACAGGATTGTTTCACTTTTGTCCAGTTTTTGCAATGGCAACTGTCAATTTTAACCACCATTTACATTTAGGCCTAAGCATGATTTGCTTTTTTTAAATTTTCATGTAATCTAGCTAAAACAATAGTTCTTCCAGGTAGCTCAGTTGTATGGGGCATCAACTCATATACCAAAAAGGTTGCAGATTTGATTCAGGATCAGGGCACATACTAAGGTTGTGAATTCAATCTCCAGTTGGGGCATGTAAGACAACAGATCAATGTTTCTCTCTAACATTGATGTTTTTCTCTCTCTTTCTGTCTCTCTCCCCCTTTCTCTTTCTCTCAAAATTAATAAAAAGCATATCTTCCTCTGAGGAATCCTATATAATAAAAGTCTAATATGCAAATCAACTGAGGAGCAGAACAACTGGTGCTATGACATGCACTGACCACCAGGGGACAGACGCTCAACACAGGAACTGCCCCCTGGTGGTCAGTTCACTCCCACAGGGGGAGCATCGCTCAGCCAGAAGCCGGGCTCATGGCGAGGGCAGCGGCGGTAGCGGGAGCCTCTCCCACCTCTGTGGCAGTGCTAAGGATGTCCAACTGCCTAAGTCATCAATTGGACATCCCCCAAGGGCTCCCAGACCACAAGAGGGTGCAGCCCGGGCTGAGGGGACCCCCCCGCAAGTGCATGATTTTCATGCACCAGACCTCTAATATATATATAATATTGATGCTTTCAAGAGGGCAGGGGCGGTAGCGGGAGCCTCTCCCACCTCCGTGGCAGTGCTAAGGATGTCCAACTGCCTAAGTCATCAATTGGACATCCCCCAAGGGCTCCCAGACCACAAGAGGGTGCAGCCCGGGCTGAGGGGACCCCCCCGCAAGTGCATGATTTTCATGCACCAGACCTCTAATATATATATAATATTGATGCTTTCAATGACCATGTTTTATTCCATTTTCCAAAGATCCTTCAGGGAGCCAAAGACACCTGCCTTCTTGAAGCTTATATTCTAGATGTGATGGACAACCGATAAAAATAAGCATAAACACATACATTATGGTTTTCATGAAAAGTTTATGTTTTTATAGAATGAGAGATGAAGTGGAGCAAGGAAAGTATTTGTTATTGTAAGCGGGCCCACGAGTGTCTTACATTTCAATTTAGCTGATATGAGTAAGCCTTCTTTTTGGTGATATTTCAGCAAAAATTTGAAGAAGCAAGAGAGTTCACCAGGAAGATATTTGGGGAGATTTGGTTCAGGAAGAGTCAGAACAAAATCCACATGTGGAACTAACATGAACATTTGGAGCAAGTTATGTGGTCAGTGTGGTTGGAGAAGGAGGAGAGTTAGCAAGAGGGAGAGTAATTCAAGGTGTCTGAGAACTAAGGGAACATGGTAATCATGTGGGGATTTTAAATCATTTTAAAGAATTTTGCTCATACTCAGATGAAATGGGGAGGGAATTCAAAGTATTTAGCCAATGAATAAAAGACTGAACTTGGGCAAGGGTCAAATCAGGTTAGCTAGTTATGAGGATATTGCTTTAATTCACTGAGGGAGAATAGCAAAACCAAATAAGTATGTCTATTTGAGGAAATATCCTGAAGCATCTTTGAATAGGAGACCATCTAGTTTGCATACTGGTCACATCCAGTATTCAAAGAATTTTTAAAAGTTATAACATAAAGTTGCAAGTTTCTCTTCTGTGGAGAATCACTTTTGACAAGACATTTTTACTGCAATAACTACATTCCAGTGCGAATTATTTACGTGCAAAGCATATAAAATACATTGAAGCGTACTACAGTGGTACACAGTAAAATTAAAGAGAATTTAGCAGGGCTTAATTCATAACCCTATGTTGCCAGTTTAGTAATGCAAGTTATTAGTGTTGCAAACTTAGTGTTTCAAGAAGGTCTACAGATTTCTTTTTCTTTTGTCCCCCAAAATATGTTTCTCAGAGTTATACCAATAGGTTGAGTAAACTGCCAATGATTAGGTGTGGCTCACAGATGATACAAGAGTTGATTTATAATCTTAACCTACATTTGTAAAACAACAACACTTTACCACAACACCTTTTCATGGCATTCTTGTGTATGCCATATTTAATAAGGTACGATCTTCCAAATCCACATAGAAAATTGTAATATTTATCTAGTTAGCCATTCTCCCCTATTCCATCTTGTCATGTTTCAATCTGAACCACTATAATTTGGAACTGTTATTCAACATCTTAACTAGTCTGTACTTAGATATCTAACAAGTTTGGCAAGTCTGACATTTACATATGGATTACGCATCCGCAGTTTAGTAAGATTGCACACATTAGAATAGCCCTTTCTCCCCGAAGTGCAGGATATATTTACTATTGAAAATGAGATCATCATTCAAACCCTGCCTAACATTGTTTACATGTAAACAAATATTGTAACTAATACATGACAAAATATATTCTATAAAATATACTGTCTATAAAATATATAGAGGTTGCATTATTAACTATTTATCAATAATTATTGGTTAATTAATAGTTAATACTTAACCAATCATGAGGTTGCTGCGCAGACGCATAAATTTTGAGGAAGAAAAACAGAACAAAAAAATGCATCATCTGGAATACAGAGCCTCCTCAGCTCCACCACTACCTGGTACTCCTGGCTTTCCTTAAGCTCCTCTTGCATTTCCTCCAGCTGTCAGCATCTGTCACTAGCAGCACACTTCCTCTTTCATTTCCCTGCATGTACACAAAAGAGCAGCACAATTGTATTTAGTTATCCTCATTCTAATGTTAGGTAAAAAGTTATAGGCAAATAAACATGGCTGGGGAGAGGTCAGTGGGGGAAAAAGGAGACATATGTCATACTTGAAACAATAAAGAATGTTAAAAAATTTTTAAAATAAAAATTTTAAAAAATCTTGTGAATTATAAGGCCTTAGTAGGGAAGCCAAGAAGAAACATAATGCTTACATTAGGAAAAAAACACAACACAATTTAATTATGAAGTGTAATTACTACTTAACATTCTGAATGGCTGCTCCTTGAAAAGAGTTGTGCAAGGCCATGCTGTCAATTTCAAGGACCTCACTATGTAGTACCCGGATGAGAAACTGAAAGGATGTTTACTCCCTAACTGGCCTCAGACAACGGGAGAGAGGAGCTGAAAGGACTATCGTGCCCTAGAATATGATAGATATTTTTTCAATCTTTATTCATGGGATGTACATTTCACTCTACTAAATGCTACTCTCTAAACCTAGTGAAAGAAATGACGGCCAGATATTGTGAAGAGGGTAGAACGAAAGGATTTTACAGTTTAGGTTCAAATTCTTTGCCAGGCTCCCATTGCTTACACGCTAGTCTCTAGCAGCCTTACCAGCTGCATTTTAACGATGTTACAAGTTACAGGTTGTCTACAATTCTGTGCCCTCTGTATGTCCAACCAGAAGTTGTCGAGTGGACACAGAGAGAAGCATCACCTTGCTGAATAGTAACTACGCCTTCTGTAATACCTACAATAACTGGGCCCTGGTTCATAAAATTGGAACAAATTACGTGGAAATAATTTTTACTTTCAAGAAACATGAAAAGCTTGAAGCTATTGCATCTGAAAAGTTAATTACCCTGAGTGTAACTCAGCATAATTTTCTTTTGTAAAAATATTTTACATTAAAAACTAGGCTGTTCACTAGTGTCAAACAAATGCTGGCCCCTTTTGTGACAAGCTTAATTTTAATTTGCTTATTAATTATTTACTGATTTTATGAATAAAGATAAATTTGAAATGTTATATGGCCTCTTATTATCAGAAATTGAGATATATTTAAAACTAAATAATAAATGAAGAAAGTTAATGTTCCTATAATTCTTCACAGTCTGGCTGCCTCCTTTAAAAGATAGGGTTAGCTCCAAAGTCCACACTGTGAAGTGGGCTAAGAATATCAATTAGGCTCAGAAACTCCCTCTTTTCCATCTCCAGCAAACACTATTTTGCACCCAATTTAAACAAGCTGCAGTGTACTGACTGTCAATGGTCAGAGTCTAAGAGTTGACAAGTTAATTCACATTAAGACATAGTTACTGGTAATATCAGTCCTATTTCTCAGAGAATGTTTGCATTTCAGCATGGACTCCATGTTAGCAAAAGGAATGCACTTTTATAGTGAAGCTGCAATCATTTCTGAAAAGCCATTAATAAGTCTTTAAAAAAAAAACAAACCTTTTCAGCCCTGGCCAGTGTGGCTCAGTGGTAGCGCATCAGCCCGCACACCAAAGTGTGCCAGAGGCAACCAGTTGATGTATCTTTCTCACATCAATGTTTCTCTCTCTCTCTCTCTCTCTCTCTCTCTCTCTCTCCCTTCATCCCGTCCTTCCACTCTCTCTAAAAAAAAAATCAATGGAAAAAATATTCCCAGATGAGGATTAACAACAAAAAAACTTTTTTTCAAGGGACAAAATATCACAACACCCTACTTCATACCCCAATACAAATGGTGCTGACCAGAAATATATACACAAATGGGAAAGTATTGAGGTTCATTTTTTTCTACATATATTTGCTCTTACAATTTCAATCAGATAATGGTTTGCTGTTTTCTTGCTTAATGGACATTTGTTCCAGGAAAGCAGAAAGAAGTTGCTTAAAGTCAAAGACTTTTCCAGTATTTTATTAAATCCTAAATTTGAATAAAGAAGTAGGTGTTCCAGGTTAAAAATAAAGAGGACGAAATTTTGGGAAAGGCAAGCCAACAATTGGTTTTTCCAAGGCTGAAAACAGGTTGGAAGAAGTTGAAGACTGTGAGACCCAGGAGATGACTTCGATCAGTTTGCTGGGATGAGGCAGGGTGGGTGGGCTGATGGAAAAGGATTGAACTGAGCTATGTGGAGGCCGGATCTATGAAAAAAGCAGACATAGTGGCCTGAGCTCCTGAACATGGTTCAGAAGCAACAGAGGTTCTTCCTTCTGGTATGTTGGTGCTACATAAACATGTAACCATGGCGTCGAGCTGGAGTAGAAGTGGGAGCCCCAGTAAGCACTGAATTTAAATTGTACTTCTCCTAGTGCTAGTAACTGCATCATACTCCAGTCTCTCACCCATGTTTCTTCAGTTGTCTCTATCTAGAACTTTATATCACACCACTTTGTTCTTCTCTGCTCCTTCCCTCCAACCCCATGATCTCTCTTCTATTTATTCCAAACCATGAATCCATGATCCATAATAATCACTCTCTTACTTCCTCAAAACTTTTGATCTTCTCTTTTATTTTTCTTTATATTATTTACCTGTAGAACCACAACCCTGATTATTCTAGCACTTTTCCTAACTGAAGGTGGTTGAAAAACAACCAACTAAAAAGCTGAGAAATCTTACTTCAAAATTTTGTAAGCCCTTTCGTGTTTGCTTTCTGGGACTCCACTTGGGTCACCTTCATTACTGTGTACTGCCCATTTCTACTTAGGTGCCTGTGAGGGTCTTCCTAACCGTCCTGCTCTCTAAACAGTGGGGTGTTCACAGTGGGGTGCTCCAGGGATCAGTGCTTAGAACTAAGTGCTTCATGCAATGTTTCTGCCACAGTCTTCCTCATCTAAGTAACTGGCAGTTCCATTCTTCCAGTTGTTCTGGTCAAAATCCTTGCAGTCACAACCCACACTCAATCTATCCACAAATCTTGCCAGCTTTATCTTGAAAATATATCCAGGATTTAACTACTCATTAGCATGTGTTCAACCATTAAAATCAACCTCACCTTTCCACTACATCTCTGAGCTCCCTGCCTCCTCATCTCCTCCCAAGACCACCTGATATTTACCACAGCATCTGAACCAACCTCTTCAATGCTTTCCTACTTTTCTCAGAGGAAAATTCAAACGTCCAATTATGCAAAGCCCAATTGGCAAACCCTGTTTACCACATAACCTCCTACCACTTCTACCTATTTTGCCACCACTTCAGCTATAAGCTGGTATCTCACCAAGTATACTACTCAATCAAGAATGCATAGCTTCCTCAAGGTCTCTGCGTAAGCATAGCCAACGCAGAGGCTTCCCCTGATCATCCTGTATAAATCAAGGGTTCTTTCTGCTCACAATTGTATCTACTTCCTGCTTTGTTTTTTATATGCTGCTACATGCTGTTGTGATACAGATGCTATATCACCAAACTAAAGTTGAATTATTTATTAATTTTGTCTTTATCCTTGAGAATGGAAGAGCTCATAATTTTGTTGTTTTATTGTTAATGTTAAAATTAAAGTTTTATTTATTTTAGCCCAGACCCCCACAGTTGTGGTGACCAGACCCTAAGGATGGCTCTCAGAGTGTTCATATCTTGTAGGCAGGACCTTCGACTTGCTTCTAGTGAAGGAATATGGAAAAATGAAGGAATTCTATAGATGGAATTGAGGTTACAAATCAGTTGATTTTGATTAAATGAAAAACGAGATTATGCTAGATGAGCTTGACATAATCCGATTAAAGCTCCTAAGAGAGGGACTGTGCCTTCTCCAAGGTGACAGACTTCCTCCCTGTCTTATTGAAGTAAATGCCCACATTGGAGAAACCCAAATGACTAGGAACTACAAGAGACTGGTAGGAACTGTGGGCAGCCTCTAAGGCAGCCAGCAGCAAAGCAGGACCCCCAGTCATGCAGCCACCAGGAAATGAACTCTGCCAAAGACCTGAATGAATTGAGGAGTAGATTGTCCCGCAATTGTACCTCCAGTTAAGAACGCAGCCTGACACACACCTCAATCCCAAGTTCGTGGGATCTACAGAAGGTGCTCAAATTAAACCATACCCAGACTCCTGACCCACTGAAATGCTGAGATAGTATGTGTGTATTTTTAAGCTGCTGAGATTTAGGAACTTTGGGACACACCAGTTTGTTATAGAAAACACT
Source organism: Myotis brandtii (assembly GCF_000412655.1). Taxonomy (NCBI): domain Eukaryota; kingdom Metazoa; phylum Chordata; class Mammalia; order Chiroptera; family Vespertilionidae; genus Myotis; species Myotis brandtii. The sequence goes on from NW_005366834.1 coordinate 4,021,392, forward strand.
AACACAATTTCTTAAGTTTTATTGTACTTTTCTCTCTTAAATAGTACACTGTGTTATACTTATTTTACATGCTGGTCCATTTTTTTTTACCCCTGAGCAATTAATATTTTAAAGCATTTAATATTTGATCATTGAAGGAATGAATAAATGAATGAATACATTTGGAACTAGCCACTCTTTCTATCACAGTAATGAAAATGTCAGAAAAGTAAGTTTCAGGGGGAAAAAAAGACAAACAGCAACTGCTTCTTAGGATGGACTGGAAGAATTAGAGCAAGTATATAGTAGTGATGTTTGTTTACCTATTTGCAGTTGAAAAATATTTTTAAATACTTTAGGATATTGCTGAAGCCTTACCACTTACAAATATCCTGAATAAGAGATAACAATGAATATTTTACCCATTATACATGTGAATTTCATGTAAGTGATTAGCACAAGGTCACACAATTATTTCTCTTGACCCTAGCTCACAAGCACTATTTGCTACATCAATTTGTCTTTATCATGGGATCAATTACATCAGGTAATGTGCAGGTCATTAACAAAATATCCACTTGGCTGGTGCCAATGTTCACCAGCTAGAAGGATCTGTCCAACTTATCAACATCAAAGCAGGAAAAATAGTTGCTAATGAAGAAAGTATACTTATATGAAATTAGAAGTTAAAGGGCACTTGTTACTCTAATCCTAAGCATAGTATCCTCTAGCCCCAAACTTGCTCTTTTGTCAATGTGAGTAATGAGAGCTTCTGACTACATTTAATAATGCTCTCTATATTAGGAACATTAACTAATGAACTCACATGTTATCTCACCTACATTTCATAAGTTGAAGAAATGAAAGCAAGAAAAATAAAGCTTGAGGACCTAACCCATGGGCACAAGACATCAATAGCAATGATTATTGTTTTATGCTTCTTAATTCCTTTTGCTAAATAAACCCAGAGCCGTATTCTTATTGTAAACGCTTGCTACTTGCAACTCCTATAGCTTTGTACAAGGTTTTCTAATCTTATTGAAAAGGACCAATGGCCTTAGAGGTTTCACATCGTATCTCACATTCAGCTACCTTCCAAGTTCCTCACAGAGCAAGCCCTATATCAGCTGTTTCAGACCTTCATTCCTGTCATTCCAGTCAGTCAGCCTCTCACTGGGGGTCAAGTAATAGTACCTTAGTTTCAGGAACAGCTCACTGCTGCAAGAATTCTCCTCCCTCCACAGGACACTGATCTCTTGCAGTGGTCACAGTAGAAGCACTTTTTTAACCCACATCCAAATAATTAGAGCACCACATCAGGTTAGATGTTCTTTTTCTCTCTGTGGCTTTCAAATAGTTTATCTTTCTTCCTGCTTCATACATCTTATTTTCTACTCAAGCCTTCCTCCTTGCCATTACCGTGTGTGTGTGTGTGTGTGTGTGTGTGTGTATGTGTGTGTGTGTGTGTGTGTGTTTGGGGGGGGAAATTAAATGCTTATAAATGTAAGTACAATGCAAAGAAAGAAACAGAAAAAAGAAAATTTAAAGAATGAATGAGTAATGGTAATTTAATTCTGAAGAGAGAGAAAGAGAGAGAGAGAAAGAGAGAGGGGTGAGAGGTCTAATTCCATTTGCAGTTAAAAGTTAACAAGATTGGTTGACCACAGAGCATGATTTTGTGGTAAATACTGCAGAAATACATTTTTAGCATAGTAAGTCATACTATGGAGTGCACAGAAATATGAAAGCAAATAGGACAGGTCAAGCACTTTGTGTCTGTGTATGTGTGTATATATAATATTTATGAATATAAGTATCTATGTTACATATATTTCTATCAGTCATTGTATCTAGAATGAACTTTTATAAAAGGTAAACTGAAATTAACCTCATTCACTCCTTATTGTTATGCCTTAAAAACACATAATCACAAAATGATAAAAAGAACATGAAATTTCAAAACAAAACAAAACAAAACAAAAAAACCCTCACTTTTCAGATGAGGAAACGGTCAGAGGGGCCAATTGTGGAAATGGCTGGGGAAGCTTGCCACAGGACCTGATGTGACCCTCCTATTTTGTTAGCATCATTGGCAGCTGGGATCCTTTTTCTTTGCATTGTGAGTGGTCTTTCCTTTGTGGAGATATTCTGCCATAGGATGTGTAGCTATATTAAAGGAACATGGATGATTGCCAGTGTCTGGTGATTATCTTTGCAGTCCTCACAATATTCATGATTTTATGAGCATGTTGTACCTTCTCACATCATAATAACCAACAGCCTCCATTCTCAGGTGCACTCAGTACACGAATAGGAGTTGACAAGAGGCTCAACTTGGCTGAGTAGTCACCAAACCCGCTTGGTACTGCCGACACCGGGCAAAGTCTACCTCTGCCACACCAATTCAAATGCCCACAAGCACAGGGAGTGGATGGGCGGCGAGATCACTGGGCAAAGAAAATCTGGCTGAGGCAGTATGTGGTACAGAATAAAAGCCATGAGGCAATAGATGGCTGGACTACAAGAGAATTGAGTCTTGAAGTTCCCAACACATACTCCATTACCCCATCAAAATTCACTTACAACATGCAAAGTCGAAGAAAACATTACTAAGAATTTCAAGACTGCAACTATCAAGCATGAAACTAGTGGTTCCCCCACAAGTCCAGCCCCAGCTGGAGAGAATGTAAAATCCCAAGAATGACTGAGGATAAATTCATCACACACACTTCTCCATGATATGAGGACAGAGAATTGTTGATTTTAAGAGCACGGTGAATATTTCTTCTATGTTTTAGTTACAAAGCATGAATCATATAAAATATGCATACATACATACAAGCAGTCACACTCAATTGTTTTACAATAAACATTGTCACTAAAGACTTCTGCAACATAGTGTAAATGACATTGGCATACTCTGACTCATGAATATTAAAAATGTTAGATTTTTGTTCAAAGCATGTATCACGTGTTACTTCATTTTCAAAATGCATATAATAGTTGGACCTAACTTATTAGTTTGTTGACAAAATTAAGTGAGACAAGGTATATCATATAGTTATAAGCTCAATAAATATTAATAACAGCATAATTACCACTTTTATAGTCCTAATTTATATTTACTATAGATAATACTGCAATGAATTTTCTTGTATGGAAAATTTTTAAGGGTGTCTTACTTGAACAGATTTTCTGAGGATAAATGATTAAATTAATGGTTTTGTTCATTTTTGTCAAGTAGTTTGGAGATTGCCCTACCCCTTGAAGTTCTTTCCAATATAAGCATCTCTTTCAGACCATCAACATATAGTTTCATCCTAATGATTTCATGATAGCAATTCCTGTTTGCTATTGTTCCAATACATAGCCAAGCTAACTTTATGATTACCTTCTGGAATTGCAAAATGCTCCCAATAAATATGGGGTTTATGGGTATATAATGCCTACTAATGACATATGGTTCATTTGAATGCCTCTGACAGTTTCTCAACTGGACACTCCTTTTATTTCCTGTTTAAGCCAAAGGCAAACATTGGAAACAACATCCATAACAGAACAATTTTGTTACCCTAAAGAGATGGGTAATAAATGTGGCTTAATATAATAGACAAACTAAGGCAGATACCCCATTGCAGTAAAAGTTAGTATCATGTGGACAGACAAGCAATAAAATATCTCCAGTGTTTAACAATTTAAGACTGAAAATATTACTTTTATTAGAACAGCATTTCTATAAAATGGGGCATTTTCCCCAATAACTTTAACATGTAATGAAGTGATACTGAGATGTTTTCTTGGTTCCATATAAATATATAATCAGTTCTAATACAAGGTAACATTAGGTCTTCACTTGGACCTTTATCTAAATCTCATCTAACATTCATCAGATTTCCTGATTGGGAAAGATGATGTGCTTCTTCCCTGTTGATCATTAAAATATGATCTTACCTGCAAGCAAGACATATATATCAAAACATGAACCATGTCATAAAAAGTCCTAGTAGAGGATCAATTGTATCTTGAGAGTGGATAGATATTGTTTGTTGTTATTCAGTTTTCTCTAAAGAATGAAATATTATCAAACAAAATATGTTGGCTAGTAAGTAAACTAAACAAAGTAAAATGAAGAGCAGGTAATAAAAGGAAAACAAAGGAATATATATTACTTTGAAAAATATTTTTAAAGAAAATTTCAATTGCAATAATTTTCAGAAACTCATGATAAAAAATAAAATACTAGCATGCCCTTGCCAAGTAGCTCAGTTGGTTAGAGTGTCAACCGGATACTCTAAGGTTATGGGTTCAATCTCTAGTCAGGTCACATATATAAGAAGCAACCTATGAATGCATAAATAAGTGGAACACCAAATTGATCTTTCTTTCTTTCTTTCTTTCTTTCTTTCTTTCTTTCTTTCTTTCTTGTCTCCCTCTCTCTCTTAAAAGTAATCAATGAGAAAAACCAAAACAACTAGCATTCTCTATAATATATAATTATTGGATAATTAATGTAAGAACATGGTTAGCAGTGAATATTATGTTTAGAATTGGGTTATGCTACTATCCTTTCTGTTGTATCTCAAGATACAAATGATGGAAATTTTTACTTACAAAATATTTTCTTAATTCAAGAAATGTTAAAAAATGACTTGTTATTTTGGGCTTTTCTGATCTATCTTCTAAAGTCCCTTAATAAAAGAATGTATTATATCTACCTGAGAATGTTAAGGTATATTTTCCCCAAAGTAAGTATAATGAATGAACCATATAGATCTAACATATGACACTTGCAAACTGATTTCCTCCAATAGACAGCTAATCATACTTGAAAAATATTCTTTATGTCTCTCAACTCATTATGTTGTCTTGCTCCATTTTCTACTTCATAATTTTATTAGAGTTTATTTCTTTTTTAAAAAATAAATCTTTACTGTTCAGATTATTACAGTTGTTCTTCTTTTTCCCCCCATAGACCAGGTTCCCACCCCCCCCTCTGCCCTTACCCCCCCCCAAC
>NW_005366834.1:4027920-4032612 GCF_000412655.1 Myotis brandtii
GGAGCAAACAGCTATGGCTGATCCTCAGCCCTGCCCTAAGAGGCCCCAGGTCTCAGGGTCCCACGGTAATTGCTGCAAGTACCTCTGAGAGAAAGCCGCCCTCTAGTTCTGCCCGATGCCAAACAGTCCAGTTTCTCCCCGTATGAGTCTGGGTCCCCAGAGACGCGCCCGGAACTGGAGTTCAGAGCAGTTGGGAGCTGTGTCTCCCTCCAGATTGAAAAAGACAACTGCGTCCTCAGTTGCCAGCCCTTTCCGCACCTGCTTCCGTACCTCTGCACTTTACTTCTGCACCTTCTCTGAGTCTCAGTGTGCTTTTCTCTTTTCTTCTAGTTGTAGAATTTCCACTCAGCTAGCCTTACTGTGGTTCTGGATGATGTTCATTTTGTCTTTTAGCTGTATTTTTGAAGTGGTTGTGTGAAGCAGCAATTCCAGGTGTTTACCTATGCTGCCATCTTGGTTTCTCCCCCTAGAGTTTATTTCTTAAAGAGTAACTTTTAATTAAGTCATTCATTATTCTAAAATATATTTATTTTTATTTTACTCATCCTATATAAAAAAACCTAATATGCAAATAGACCAAATGGCAGAATGACTCGTGTGAAACGATCAGTTGCTATGACTCACACTGACCACTAGGGGGAAGATGGTCAATGCAGAAACTGCCCCCAGCCTTCAGGCCCCAGGCCAGCCAAGGTGGGTGCCAGCAGGGGGCCCCCGTTGCGCCTCTGGTCATCCCACAGATCAGCCCTGATTGCTGGCCAGGCCTAGGGACCCTACCTGTGCATGAATTTTGTGCACCAGGCCTCTAGAACTTTCATAACTTCAAAATTATAACTATATTCTAAAAGTTAAAAATTTAAACATATCATATAAAAAATATTGGTCACCTTGCTACATTTATCCATCGTAAAGAGAACATCAAATTTTCGTAAGTAGAGACCCTGGTGGATAGATATTACCTTAATTATTTGATATAATTATGTTAATGGGGTTTATAAAATTAAACATTCATTTGAAAATGGAACATTACAATTTTGAATTTACCTTAAATTTTGAGACAAAATATATTTTCTACTTCTGTAAAGGTTTTCTGAGTGAAGTTTCCTTTAGGACCCTCTTTTATGTTTCTTAATTACATTACATTAGCACCCTCTCTATATTTCATTCAGTCACAGTGGCCTTAGTTATCATGTTATGTTTGAGCCTAGTCATTGAAATTATTTGCTACTATTTTAAAGTTAATATAACATGACAATATTTGTACTGTTTTTGTTTTTATTAGATATAGAAAAAATTAAACTATGAAGGCACTTGGATGAGGGTATGAAATATACATTTAAAAAAGTAAATAAGAGGCTACTTATATAATACTTCTCCAAATAACTCAATGATTAGTACATAGCTATACCTAAAAGACATTTTCTAATTAATAGATAACAGGTAGAAGTGGCATAAACATTAGTCTTTGATATATTTAGATGATTAATTGGAGAATTACATTGCTCAGCAATTATGGAGGTAATTAACTAGAGTTTACATAATGTTTAATATATTTCTCAGTAGAAAAGAAATTATAATATCCAAATATCAGTTTATCTTTTGTTAATGACATATATCAACCCACCACAATTTGTTAATTGATCCTGTAGTTTATGGAATCTTCACATTAGTTAGTTTATTGATGTACAAAAGTAAATATACTGTAGTTTTCAATCTAACATAAAATTCCTGGAAATACAAATCTAGATATAAAGATGAATAGTCTTCTAAGTTTCAATGCTTGTCTTTCATATAAGACGCAAATATTTTCTCTAATTTCTCCATGAATGGGCCTTGTGATTGGATGTGCTCTTGTCTGTGAGGCTCCTAATATCTACGGGCCACATTGAAGAATTAAAAGTAGACAGGAAGTGTTATTGAAGATGGGGGGATGTGATTTACTGGTGAAATTCCCTCATTTTGCTTAAAAGGGAGCTGAAATTTGGATATTGTTCTGGACAAAGTAAGATAATCATAGAAGCAGTAGAGAGATTAAGATTTCCTTATTTCAATAAACAGCAAAATAGTATAGTATTCCATTACTTATTGATATCTATGTCTTTCTTAATAAATGTTAAAGCACTACTAGGACCTACAAGAAATCTCATTCAATAAGGAAAGTTTATTATCTCATACAGCAAAGACTCCAGAGGTCAGCACCCATAGGGTTGTTTACTCTGGCAGCTGAAATGTCATCCAGAACCTAGATTTTTTATTTTTCTCATTTTCTGTCTTGCCCTCCTCAATCTAATAGCTTCATTCTCAGGCTTCCTCTCTTCACGAGAGTAAAATGGCTATGACTGTGTGTGTAAACATGGGAGCATGTAGTAGGAAATGTGGGTAAAACTTCCTGTGTGTAATTAGGGAAATTTCCCCAGAATTTTTTTCAACAGATTTTTCCAAATATAAATGAATATAAATAAAAATATAAATATGAATAAAATACATTTTATCTTTTGGGCAAGATCAAGGTCTCATATACTTTCCTACATCTAGTTGGTATGAAGAATGAGATTTTAATAATTGCCTTACACTAAGCACTGTTTAATAGTGACATATGAGAGAGAATTAAAAACATGAATAAAGTTGATCTAATAGGGAGATTGAAAGTGAGGCAAGCAACCACTATGGCTACTACAGATATTACTAGTATCTTTACTTTGTACAAAATCAGACTAAGGATTACAGAAGTAGTTATATCGCTTTATAGAAGTAGGAATTTTCAGAGCATAAATTCAAAGAGGAGTTGTAGGGTTGGAGAGATTTAGTAGTTGGTTACCATAAGACAATAACCAAAATGTGTTATTGGGGGAACAAGAAAGAAATTTCCTTGGACTTCAGAAAACAATATCAAAATGAGTATCATTAGGTCATTTTCAGGACCAGATCTGTAAGACAGAGACCTAGCTAATTCTTTAAAAGCCTTCCCACCACCCATCTTTTACTTTATTTTTTTTTCTATTTTAAGTGAAAGATTCTAGATCATATTATAGGACAAGATTAATGAAACAGAAAAGAACAAATAACCACAGGATTTTTAAATAAATCACTAATGGAGGATAACAAGAGCACTCCGTGAGAGATTGATCTTTGGCAGAAGGAACCCCTTTATAATCTTTGGGGTTAATGAGAAATATGTATATACCTGGTAAAGTTGGAAAATTATTTAGAGGATTATGCAGCCTTTGTTATTTTCCAATATTTTAGTTCACATTCTCAATTTTAATGTGGTCATTACCTATTTACCCCTTCATCCTTCACAGGTTTATTCTTATATACTGTCTATTAATTTTCAACTTCCCTATAATTAAATTTTTTGGAAAAAAATTATACCAGAAAGCATTATACACTTACAGGACTTTGCAAAGTAAATACATCACCATAAAAATGCTAACTAAAACCAATCTTTAGTGTTTGAGTAGCATCCAAATTTCAGTCTGTTAAACCGTGTAAAAAGATTACACTTTCTTATCACAATAATATAAAGGTTTGTATTAAGAAGTCAGAGCGATTGTACTTTAATCAGGCACTCATCTAAATGGAAATGAGCAAGACTAATTCTTCAAAATTGGGATGCTGAGCTGAGCCATACCTATTAGAAAATACCTAGTGAATCTAACAGAGCTAAATAACTTTCCTCTAAAATAAATCCATCTCTAACACAATAAAAGGAGTGATAAAATCCAAGGACACAGATTTGTTGCTCTCCATGGATATCATCAATAGAAAAAACCCTGCCTGAAATTTAAAAATAAATACATACATTTTGATATTCGTAGCTATGATTCTTTATGAAATATAAATTGTTACCACTATTTTTGTATTATCATCAATGACATTTGATTTTACTGTTTGATTGAATTGAAGACGTGAGATTAAAATATCTGTCCTCCTGAATCTTAGCCTAATGAACACACAGGTCCACTGTAACATACAGGTCCACTCACGTATAGTTATTGTTCAAAAATAACACTTTCTAAATCTAGGAATGGAGTACATATTTACAGGGCATTTTTATTTATAAAGAATAAACTTAATTATAATTGTAAACAGTCCACTGAGCAAATCTGTTTGAAACATTTGATATGGTATTTGCAAGCTTAGATAACAAAAGTCACCTCTTCCTCAGATGCATTAATATACAGGTAACTATACATTTCAAAAATACTTTGGAGTGATTTTTCCTACTCAAAAGAATATTATATATTCCCAGGCCAGTTAAATCTTACACTCTTACAACAAAAATTCAGGAATTTTTGTGGTATTTCTTTTTTTTGTTTGTTTGTTTGTTTTTTTTTTGTTTGTTTTTTTTTGTTTTAGCCTGTCTCCAGAGTTTTTGTTAAGCTCTGTGAATAGACCCACAGTAAAAATATTGAACACAGATGAGTTTGGGGGCAGATATTGTCAAGCTTCTGCATCTCTCTAATTAGTCTCTCTTTTTTTTTAATTCTTTTTTTTAAACACTCAAAAGTATTTTATTTTATTTTTTTAATATATTTTTTTACTGCTTAAATTATTACAAAGAGTATTACATATTTCTCCTTTTTTCCCCCGCCCTTGACAATCCCCTGGCCTCCCCTACCCCCCAGTGTCTTATGTCCATTGGTTATGCTTACATGCATGCATACAAGTCCTTCAGTTGATCTCTTACCC
>NW_005366834.1:4033847-4061853 GCF_000412655.1 Myotis brandtii
TTCCAGATGAATTTTTGGAGAGTTTGTTCTAGGTCTGTGAATTATGCTGTTGGTATTTTAATGGGAAGTGCGTTGAATTTATAGATTGCTTTGGGTAGTATGGACATTTTAATGATGTTGATTCTACCAATCCAAGAACATGGTATGTTCTTCCATCTCTTTATGTCTTCCTCTATCTCTTTTTTCAACGTCCTGTAGTTTTCTGAGTAGAGGTCTTTTACCTCTTTAGTTAAGTTTATTCCTAGGTAGCTTAATTTTTTTGGTGAGATGGTAAATGGGATTGCTTTTTTAGTCTCTCTTTCTGCAAGTTCACTATTGGTGTATAGAAATGCCATAGATTTCTTGGCGTTAATTCTGTATCCTGCTACATTGCCGAATTCTTTTATTAAGTCTAATAGTTTTTTGATGGAGTCTTTAGGGTTTTTTAAGTATAATATCATGTCATCTGCAAATAAGGACAGTTTTACTTCTTCTTTTCCAATTTGGATGCCTTTTATTTCTTCTTCTTCTCTAATTGCAATGGCTAATTCTCACCCTAGAATATTTTTTGAGTGAATTGCTGCCTTGAAAAATCTAATATTTGCATGTATTTTTATATTTAAACATTTTTAAAGGGTGATTTAATTTTGTTTTTTTAGTTGATATTTTTTTGAGAGACAGAGAGAAAGGGAGAGGAGGAGAGAGAGAGAAACACCAATGTGAGAAGGAAACATATATAAGCTGCCTTTTGCATTCCCTCTTCCAGGGGTTGAACCCCCAAGCCAGGCATGTGCCCAGACCAGGAAACAAACTAGCAACCTGCCCTGGCCAGTTTGGCTCAGTGGATAGAGCATTGGCCCACACACTGAAGGGGCCTGGGTTTGATTCAGGCCAAGGGAAGGTATCTCGGTTGCAGACTGGATCCCTGGCCCTGGTTGGGGTGAATGCGGGAGGCAACCAATCCATGTGTCACTCCCCCTTCCTTCCAGTTTTTCTAAAAATCAATGGGAAAAATATTCTAGGGTGAGAATTAAAAAAAAACAACAGCAACCTTTCAGTGCACAGCACTCTGGCCAACCAACTGAGCAACACAGGCCAGGGTTAATTTTCTTTTTATAATTTTTTTTTAAATTACAGTTGAGATATGATATTATATTAGTTTTAGGTGTACAAAGTTATTAGATATTTATATATCTTATCAAAGTGATCATCCTGATAAGTCTAGTACTCATCTAATACCACATAGTTATTACAATATTATTGACTATATTACCTAGGCCATACTTTATGTCCACATGACTGTTTCTATAACTGGAAATATGTACATCTTAATTCCTTCACCTTTTCCCTCCATTTGCCCAACTCTACTCCTATCTGGCAACTGTAAATTTGTCCCCTATACAGTATCTATGAGTTTATTTCTGTTTTGTTTGTTGATTTATTTTGTTTTTTAGAGTTCACATATAAATGAAATTATATGGTATTTTTTTGTTTCTGTCTGACATTTCACTTAGCATAATATCATCTAGGTCCATCATGTTTCAATTTTGAATCAGTTAATGTGTAACAATTCCATATTTTCTCACCATTTTAGATTTAAAATTTATTCATATGTATTTTAAACAATATTTAATTGGGTCCCCACTTATCTTTAGCAGCCAAAAAAACATCTTGCTTTCCATAAACCATTTTCTTCTGGAATTTAATCATATCTTGCTTAGCTTAGACTAAACTACCATAAGAATAAGTTCAAATGTGGTCACAGTTACACTATAGAGTAATGTTCAGGTCACTGTTTTTTCTCTTCTCCACATGGTCCTTCATGGATCTCATTCCACCTATGGCTCTGTCATTTTCCAGGGCCAGCAGGAGGCAGCCAGCTGAAGTGATAAGGATTTGAAATGAATATATGGGAAGTTTTTAAAAGCCCAACCTGGAAGTGAAACACATGGCAGATGCATGCATTTTATTTGAGAGGACTTGGCCTCTAGGCCTCACTATCAACATAGCTGGCAAATGTAGTCTAGCTATGTTCTCAGAAATGAGAAGAAGGGATTTGATGGTTTAGTGTTTTCTACCATAACCTCCAAAAAAATTTTCAGGAACTCAGCTGATAAGACAGGCCAAAGGAATTGTACATTTCTGGTAAACTAGATTTATTTTCTAGTATTTAACTCTATTTGATGTAGTACAACAACATACCACTATTACAAATACAGATTTAACAGAAAAGAAGCACTGTAAATTAGACCACATAGTTATAATAAACTTTAATTTCAAAACAACAACAGTCTAACCCACTCTAGTAAATCTTGTCTTCTATTTTGATGATTGTTCTGGTGAACCATATTCCTAAAGAGATGCCTAGGATCCCTTAAAGTCCCATGCTTATTGTCCAAGGTTAGAATTTTATGCACAATCATGCTCAGTCACTATTCTGGATTACTACCATTGTGCCTGGGTGGCTGGTCCTGCAAAGACTCTAAAAATTTAACCCCATCTGAATAGTCTAGATCAGAGGTGGGGAACAAAAGGCCCAAGAGCTATAGAAGGCCCACAAAATTATTTGGTCTGGCCCTACCAAGGCAACCACAGGCAGAACTCAAAATTCACTAAGTGTAGGAGCTTTTATCATAGCAACATACATTATATTAAGCAAATTATACTAAGCAAATGATGTTAGAAATATCCAAATTGCCCTTGGCAGAGAAAAGGTTCCCCACCCCTGGACTAGATAAACATATAGAAACTAGAGATATTTTTGAATCTAAAATAAAGATGCCTCTCTTCCTTACTTGTGATTGCCTCACCAAGTTCCTTGAGGACTTTAATGTAAGTGAACTTCATTCTAAACACTCTAATTTCATTAGGGAAGTTCTAATCATGTTTCTCCTCAAAAGAGAGGTTTGAGGTCAGAATCTCTGCTGCATCCCCTCCCCCACAAAGATTATTTCCAGCACTATGCAAAAGTTTCTAATCTTGCCCTTACAGCCACTTCCTGAAACAAAGTATCAGAAGCCTTTGTCAGGCTCCAGGTCTGTTGCACCTTTCCCTAGGGCAAAAAGTTATCTATCCCCTTAAACCAGCATCGCTAAGAAACCAGGCCATGAAAAAGTCTAAAAATAGAAGATTATCCAAAAGGCAACTTGCATTTTCCCCTGTACCCAAAATACTAGTGACTTCTCTTCCAATAACTAGATGTCTGTTTGTTTTCCCTCTCTCCCAAACATCCCATTGTAGTTGAATAGGTCAAGCTCCCTGATTCTTACCCTCAATTAGAGACCCAGGTCATAACACCCTGCCCTTCCCATTCTCTAATAACTGGTTTGACATTTTTTATTTATATCTCCTTCTCTTAGTTTAAAGCAGAGTACCTTACATTCATCACACTAATTTTTGTGCCTACCATAATGTCCTGTATGATGTATATAGGCAATGCATATTTTACTAAGTGAATATAAAAAATTCCCCATTAATGGATTAAGCCAATTAGTTAAAAGCTTAGGGTTTTGTCATTACATACTGTCTCATTTTCAAAGTGCCTGAAGTAGGAATTAGTCCTTTCTGAACATTGTTACATGTTTAAATAACAAGAAAAAGAAATATTAAAAATGGTAGATAATTTTTTAGGGGGTGTATAAGGAACAGCTTTCAATGTGTGAAATAGTAAGATGAAAAGCACAGCTTGGTTGGGTGACATGACCTGAATCTCCATCAGATCATCTTGAAAAATGGACTGTGAATTGTATGTTATCACATTAACTGAGTAAATTTTAACTCTGAGTAAATGATCAAACATAGTTGACATTTAACAGAGAGCACAGAAGTAAAGATTGCAGTTTTTAAATAAATGTTAGACATATCAGATGAAACCTTTGTCTTGCATATTGCTGTGAGGAAACCATAATTAAGGCTTTAAAGAAATCATTGTTGGCAGTAAAAATTGAAGAAGTCCATAAGTTAATTGAGAGGTAAATGAAGAACTGGCAATGAAAGAATATGAAATCAAAATGTTCACTTTACCCAAAACCTCTGTATTATCCTATCTAATAATAGACAAACATGGTAATTGACCATACCCTCACTATGCCTCCCATTGGCTAATCAGCGAGATATGCAAATTAACCGCCAACAAAGATGGCGGTTAATTTGCATATGTAGGCGCGAAGCGGCGGAGCAAAGGCTTGAAGGCAGCTCCAGCCAGAGCAGCAAAGACTGAAGGCGGCTCCGGCCAGAGGGAAGGCCTGGGTTCCGGGTGCCAGAGGAAAATTGATGCTGGCAGCCAGGGGAAGGGAAGGCCTATTGCATGAATCTTTTCGTGCAACAGGCCTCTAGTGATTTAATAACACTGGTTCACAGCAATCACAATTTCTCACAGTTTTGTTTTGTCTGATCTTCATTTATTACCATGAAAATACAGTTGATGGGTGTTAGCATGTAGCTTTCTTGATTTTTCTCTTATTTCCTTCCCACAGAAACACACACACACACACACACACACACACAAAAGGCGGAGGAGAAGGAGAGGGAGAAAAACTAGAGGAGCAGAAAAATGAAGAAAGAAACAATATTATATGATATGTTGGTTAATTTTATTTGTCAAATTGCCTAGGCCATGGTAACCAGTTATTTGGTCAAATATAATTCCACATGTTTCTATGAGGGTATTTTATTTTATGTTTTTCATATTTTAAAATTTAATTATTTTCCATCACCATATATTCCCCCTATGCCCTCTTACACTTCCACCCCCTCCCAGCAAACACCACATTTGTCCTTCTTTTTTTTCTCTATCCCTCCACACAGCTCCCCCACCCCCTGACAGCTGTCAGTCTGCTATCTCTCTTTGTTGTGAAATTAGGGTCTCATATTAATTGCCCATTTGTACTTCTGATGTCTCCAAACTTCCACAACTTGGAAAAAACTTAGGCAGTGGAAGAGGGAAAACAGCCAGGCAAATATGCTAAGCATGTTTTAAATTCAAGGAGAATTTATATTATTGCATGGTTTTTAATGTATTCCAAGTTTTTTATTTATTGATTGATTTGAGAGTAAGATCAATTTGTTGTTCCACTTATTTATGCATTCATTGTTGATTCTTGTATGTGCCCTCACTGGGGATCAAACCCATAACTTTGGTATATTGAAATGATGCTCTAACCAATTGAGCAACCCAGCCAGGGTCCCAAGTTATTTTTAATGTATTAAATACATCTATATACTAAATAAACATTAAAATGCTATTATTGTCTTAAGTATGAAAGACTGTTATGGTTTTATAATTCACAATAATTGAGTATAAAAGGAATGATGTTTCCAATATTTCTTAAATCTCCGAACTGAATTAAGAACTAAGCAAGTGATTGGATAAAACAAATTGAATTGATTGCTATGACTCAGTGTGCCCACCCCAAATTCTCACACCCTGCTCTTTGTATACAATTGTTTCATTCTTTCAAGCTTCCCTATATAACATAATCTTCTCTCTTATCCATTCTAAAAGAACCAGAAAAGAAATATTGGGTCTCAGTCATTAACACACTATGATAAATGCAATTGCAGCTAATGTAACCTTAGTTCAGGTATCTGGATCTTTTGCTTATTTACTAAAACATCATGTTTATTCAATCAAATCATAGCCAGCTGTTCACTGCAAAATTATGCTGAAGACTTTTATATTATTAGCAGGAGTTGCAAGCTTCAGGTCCAATGATTTAGTTCCTTCTCTAATGCAATCAGAGATGAAAAAATTCTAATTTCTTATTGACTCAATCATTGTATCTTATTAAGACAATCAAATATAAAAACATGTTTAGCTTTTTCTTTTAATTATCACAATATAAAATTATGATTAATTTCAGTTTTTAAGCCCAAACACACTATCAAGTCAGTAGAAATGATTTTGTTCCTTTATTTTGAGGAAGTGAGTTTTTGTAGGTGGGGCTATCTGAGAGATTTAACATAAATTCTACAGTTTATATGTTTTACATTTTTATCTCACTTCAAGATTAAATATATTGTCATCACTAATTGTGTGTTAACATATTCTGTATATTATTTACATATTAATTATTTATGCATTTAATTATGAAAGTCACTCATGTCTTGAGTTTTGTGTCAAATTCAAGGAACTCAGGAATTGGACACATATTATCAATCTCCCAGGTAGTGGCAGAAAAAACAAGTAGTTATTACAATGAGATGGACAATACAGTGGAATATATATGCATTAAACAGCTTATAGAAAATATTTCTAGGAGGAGAAAGGGTTTAACATGGGTTAAATGTAAAGAAATATCAGAAATATCAGAAAGCTGGTATGCCATTTGCAGATATTAAGCAGCATATGTAAAAATGGCACTAGGAGACCAATAATTTATTTCATATCACGGGAATACTTGGTACAGCTATAATTAAGGTGTAGAGATTGATACACTGATGGGAGAGAGAAACTTCTAGAGGAAATCCAGGAAAGTCAAACTATATCCAAAAAAAAAAAATCTTGTTTCCTTTAGGAAAGCATGACTACAACTAAAAAGTTATTGTGATTTAGAAAAATTAGTTTCCCAAACTTTGAAAATGGGTTGGCTATCCCATTCCTTTTTTTCAGACAAAAAAGGAATCCATTGCAAGTTCAATAAGAAGTGATAATTGTTAAGCCAGTTTTTATCTGGATGTATGGCAAAGGCACAGACCTTTAAATACTAATAAAGTTCAATAATAAGATGTCAAAAATGAAAAGAGGTTTATATTTAAATAGAAATGACCAGCTAATTTTTTTAAATATATTTTATTGATTTTTTACAGAGAGGAAGGGAGAGAGATAGAGAGTTAGAAACATCGATGAGAAAGAAACATCGATCAGCTGCCTCCTGCACACACCCTACTGGGGATGTGCCCGCAACCAAGGTACATGCCCTTGACCGGAATTGAACCTGGGACCTTTCAGTCCACAGGCGGATGCTCTATCCACTGAGCCAAACCGGTTAGGGCTCAGGTAATTTTTGCATGCTAAAATTGTGTTCATGAGACATCCACATTGAGACACATTTAGGCAATTTACAACTCAGGGAAAACTAAAAGAAAATGAATAAAAATACAGTTGTGCATTTTATCAGTTCAAAGGAAGTGTTGAAACAAAATATATTAGGAGTCACAAATGTGGCTCAAAAATTTTCACAAGGAAATGTAAGTTCTATGGTTGCTAATATTAGTCAACCTCTTTCACATCATCAGAATTGAAGCTCAATCACATTTGCCAAAACTATGTGTATCTTTGCTGGTGCTGACACAGTATATCAAGCTGAGAGGCGGTGAGTTACAGAATTTTATTAAGCTGTTCAAGGCTTTCTTTACAATATATTTATTCATGATGACTTGGTTTCTGCACTCTCAGCTGGATCTATTATAATCTATCATTGTGGATCAGTGGTGTTTCTAGGTGCATCTTGATTTTATTTAGTCTCTCTCCTTTGAGTTGCCATAAATTAAGTTTAAATTTATTTACTTAGGAAGACTTATGTACATTCCTATTCTGATTGAATGTAAGTCACCCAAGTATTTGTGGTATTTTTACTTGAAACCATATGTATAAGAAAAGAAATCTTGGCAGATGGAGATTTCAGGTCTAGTATTCATGCAACAACTCTAATTTATAAGATTATTAACAATGATGAAGTGCAGCCTTTCTAATAAGCTGCCAAGACTGTCCAGAGACTATGGGTTTATTTTGCATAGTTAGTGTATTGTTTGTGTCTAAGATCTATTCCATGAACCCATTAGGGCTTATGAGTTTTTAGTTCCTAAGAAGAGGCTTTCTAAGAAAAAAAACACTGAAATCACATTTCTGTTATATTTAATTGCATTTAAACAAATATCTGAGATACTCAACTTTATATTTCTTCTGGGAAATGCAAATTAAAATAACAGTGAGGTATAACTATACACCTATTAGAATGGCCCAAATTCAGAACACTAGCAATACCAAATGCTGTCAAGGATTTGGAGCAGTAGAAACTTTGTTGCTGTGGGAATGCAAAATAGCACTGGCACTTTGGAGGGCAGTTTTGCAGTGTCTTACAAAATTTAACATATTCTTACCATACAGTCCAGCAATCATTCACCTTGGTATTTATCTAAAGAAGTTGAAAACTTATGTCCATGCAAAATCTGCACTCTGATGTTTCCAGGAGCTTTATTTATAATTGCAAAAACTTGGACACAACCAAATGTCCTTCAGTAGGTGAATGGATAAATCAACTAGGTACACTCAGACCTTGAGATATTACTCGGCACTAAATAAAAATTGCACTTTTAAGCCATGAAAAGACAAGGAGGAAATTTCAATGCATACTACTAAGTGAAAGAAAGCAATCTGAAAAGTCTATATAGTATATGATTGCAAGTACATGATATTATGGAAAAGGCAAAACTATGAACCAATACAAATTTTAGTGATTGTCAGGGGTTTAGTGGGAGAAAAGGATGAATAGGAGGAGCACAGAGTTTTTAAAGCAATGAAAATGCTCCGTATGACATTATAATGATTGATACATGCCATTATACATTTGTCTAAACCAAGAGTGAACCCTAAAGTAAACTATGGACTTTGTGTTATAATGATGTGTCAATGTAGGTTCATCAGTTTTAACAAATGTATCAGTCTGGTGAGTGATGTTGATAATGAGGGAGGCCATCCATGTGTAGGCTTAGGGGATGTATATAAAGATTTTGTACCTTCTTTTCAATCTACTGTGAACCTAAAACTACTCTAAAAAATGTACTGATATTATATAGAAACATAGATATCTGTAAAAATGGCATTTTGGGACATAATGCATTTCAAGGGCAGTGAAGAAAACGATGCTGACAATTAGTTATAAAGTTGTAAGAATATACACCATGTTGCATTTTTTGTAGTAAATTTTATGAAACAACATGAAAAATTTTTAATTTATTTTATTTTTGGAAGGTTGCCACCTCACATTCATTTTATTTTATATTATTTTTTATCACCCTTTATGCACTCTATGCCCTGTTCTACCAGCCCCCCATATCTCCTCCTGCAATCACCACATTGTTGTCCATGTCCATGAGATCTTTCTCTCTTTTTTTCTTTTTTGCTTAATCCCTACACACACACCCAGCCTTAACCCCTTCCCCCTACTCCCTGAGTTGTCTGCCTGTTCTCTGTCTACCAGTATGAGTCTGTCTCTATTTTGCTTGGTAGTTCAGTTTGTTCATTAAATTCTACATATGAGTGAAATCATGTGAGATTTGTCTTTCTCTGATTAACATACTGTTCTCCAGGTCCATCCATGTTGTCACAAAAGGTAAATAAAATTTTCTTATAAAAATCAACACCAAAAACAAACAAACGATCCAATTAAAAAATGGGCAAAAGACCTGAATAGACATTTCCCCACAGAGGACATACAGATGGCCAACAGACATATAAAAATATGCTCAAACGTCACTAATCATCAGAGAAACACAAATTAAAACCACAATGAGATATCACCTCAGACCTGTCAGAATGGCAATCATCAATAAACCAACAAACAACAAGTGTTGGTGAGGTTGTAGAGAAAAGGGAACCCTCGTGGTGCATTGTTGGTGGGAATGAGGACTGGTGCAGCCACTGTGAAAAGCAGTAAGGAATTACCTCACAAAATTAAAAATGGAACTGCATTGTGACCCAACGATTCCACTTCTGGGAATTTATCCGAAGAAACCTGAGACACTAATTTGAAAGAATGTATGTACCTGTATGTACATTGCAGTGTTAGTTACTATAGCCAAGATCTGGAAACAGCCCAAGTGCCCATCAGTAGACAAGTGGATAAAAAAGCTGTGGTACATTTACACAACGGAATACTACATGGGATAATTTTAATGATAATTACATTCCACATCCTTTGTTATAGAAAGTATTTTGAAAACTTAAACCCCTGAGATGACTGAAGTTCAATCGTACTTGCAGTCTAGTGGCAAATTCAAAACAAAACAAATCACATTACCTCTAAAAATTCCAAGAGGCAAAAAGGTAGGGGGAGTAAACCATATGAACTCCTCCTCATCAAGACTGATCTAGCAAAACCTAAGGAGTTCTGAGGAAAATACACATAATTAGAGTTCTCAGAGTGTATCTATATATATATAAGAGCCTAATATGCAAAGTGCCCCCTTTGGAGTTCAATAGCTCACTATGACATGCACTGACCACCAGGGGGAAGCGCGGAATGAAGGAAGGCCCAGGCCGGCAGCAGGCAGCTGGGGAAGGGAGGCCATGGCTGGCAGCCGGCAGCAGCTAGGGACCCTACCTTTCATGAATGTTGTGCACTGGGCCTCTAGTATAATGAGTAGTGATCTGTATGGCTCAAATCAAGGTCCACTGCAGAGGTTACATTCAACAACGTTAATGCCAACCAGCCAGCCTCTCTCCTTGCCAACCCCAGTGCTTGTGGAATGAGACAATGATGGGGTGATTCTGATCGTGGGAGTAGAAGGCCTCTTTGCTTAAAACACATGAGCTCCCATTCACCGAGCCTGATCTACCTATTGTCATCGTTAAGTAACCAACAGAACAAGAACTAAAACGAATATTGAGACTTTGATAATGTATTACTATGGATATGACAACGATTTTTCCTAAAAGTTTATTCCTTAATTTGATACTTCAACAAAGATGGCATCTTGTATAAAGTCTGTGAAGTCAGTTTTCTTTTCTGGAAAATATTTTATAGAATCTACTTCCATTGCTACTTTGAAATTGTTTTGTTTTGATTTTGGAATAGGCAACTAGACACCAGAAGTGATTTTCTTTATTCAACTAATGCTTCCATTCCTTAATATAGATGTTTACATTTGACAATTGTGGGTATGTGTAATAATTTTCAAAATATTTGATTCTTAATTTAAAATATTTAGTATATGAAAGTGCATTAAATTGATATTCTGTAAAAGTCTGTTTTGGGATTGGAAGTTTCTTTTATTTATTATTTACATAGTTTACTTAGATGAAAATTTTTGATAATGATGTAGCAAAATATTTTTAGATTAAAGTTTTCTGTTTTCAAAGTTCACAATGTAGCCACATTATTTCCACTGAGAAATACAGTAAATGTATTTTACTAATACCTATTTAAAATGTATTACAATGGATATTGTTATTTCAGTGTTAAAATAGAGATTTTAGTAAAAAAAATAAGAATTGAAAATAAACATAATACATTTGAATTGTTTATATAAGTTTGAACCCTCATTTTTAGCAAAATATTGTTTCATTATTTTGTTTACAATAAAAGAAAACACAAAATAACAGCAGAAATTTATAACTTGAAACATTTTGATACCCAAAGCAAGTAGGCAATAAATGGTTAAGAGGCCTTTTTAAATGCAGAGTGATAAATTATTAGAGTGAAATACTATTAACTTCAAATTCACACATAGCAATTAAATGCCATGAAGCTCTTTCTGGTATTTCCTATGCTAAGAAGCAATTGCTATTTCTTTACTCAGTCTGAGGTTAGTTCTGCTTTTTAATTAACATCGAGCTAAGAAACTTCCTGTAAAACATCCTAATTCCCAGGAGTGTGTTCTCCCAATTCCAATGAAAAATAAGCATTGTGTCCAGGAAGCTTGTTGCTAGGTTTAATTGCATCTCATTTATTTTGTTTTCTTTCCACACACTCCTGGATTATATATGTGATCTTACCTCTACAATAGAGTTGTTTCTATCTTATTATTACACACTTATGTTAACTGAATATTATATTTATTCTATCAATTCTGCCTTATGTCTTCTACTTTTATTCAAAATGTAGGAGAGGGAGGAGTGAAAGGGAGGCAGTCTATCGATGTTTCTGTCTCTCTCTCTCCCTCTCCCTTCCTCTTGCAAGAAAATCAATAGAAACATATTTTATTTTTTTAAATATATTTGTATTGATTTCAGAGAGAAAGAGAGAGAAAGAGAGACAGAAACATCAATGATGAGAGAGAATCATTGATTGGCTGCCTCCTGCACGCCCCACACTGGGGATTGAGCCTGCAGCCTGGCATGTGCCCTGACCGGGAATCAAATTGTGACCTCCTGGCTCATAGGTCGATGATGCTCAACCACTGAGCACAGTGGCTGGGCTACAAACATATTTTTTAAAAAAGAAAGATGGAAGGAAGAAAGAGGAAAAAAGTGACTATTATTGATATTTTCAAAACTTCTCCCAGAAGTATTTTACTTTAACTGATGTACTGGGCCAATTTTAGAAATTATATTTTCCAGGAATTTGTCTAAATTAGTTATTTCAAATATTTTCAAATAAATAAGTTAATAGTACATTTTAATTTTCTCCTTTATGTTAAGGGGTGATATAAAAATAATTTTAGTCCCCTTATATTTGTAAGAATTGTTTGTGTATTCAGTGTCTCTTCTTCTGCTCACAATAATTTAAAACAGCTTTAATTTCACAATATGACAAATTCTTTATTTACTAATTACTATGTTTAATTTTACCTCTTCCTTTTTTAAGTGATTTAGGTTTATTCTTTAGTTTTTTTTAGTAATCTATAAATGTGATGCTATACTCATTTGCTAACTTTTCCTAGGCAGAGGTAAGACCATGGATATCCATAAATGTGTTTTGACTTAATTCTATGTATTTTGATATGTAGAATTCTGTGATTACTTAATCCCATAGATTTTCAAATCTCTGGTATGATTTAAAATCATATGCACTATTAAAAGTAATTTTATTCATTTCGAATGATGCGGCATTCTTAATATTTTTGTTTCCTTGTTTGTTTTGTTTATTGATTTCTTGCTTAATTGTTTTATGATCAAAATATGTTTTGATGACAAGAATTATTATAAAGATGTTATAAAACTAAAACGATCACAACCTTAGACTATGTGAGTTGGAAGTATGGAATTCAGAACACGTACTAGTATTTAGGACGTTGGATGCGTCTTCCAAGTGGATTTGAATAGTTTCTCCCTGTCTCTTCTCACCTTAAGGTCAGCCTACTCACTGTGTTAGGGACTTCCCACATAATCCAATTGACACTACAGTCACTTTATCTAGATATTGCATTTAAAAATTTTGCTTTATAATTACTAATATAATAATATAATAATTATATATTACATATACATGCATATATAATATATGCCAATCCCTGTCATAAATTGAGTCTGGCCTATTTTAGACAAACATATAGAACCTTATCAATATATAACCTCAATTAATAGTACTGTTTAATCTTTAAAAAATGTTTTTCTAAGTCTTACTTTTGAATGTATCTCTATTTTCAGTAATGTTTGTTTTCTTGTGTTGTATCTTATATGGGGTTGTTTTCAATAATGGTTATTGTTTGTCTTTCATATATTTTTTAACTTTTTCAACTCATATCATCCTCTTCTGTTGTCAAACAGAAGTTTTTCATGTATTTTTTGAGAAATTCTTACATTTTTACTATCAATTCTTTCAATAAGTAATGATATTTTATCACAATTTTAACCTACTTTGGAGTAATGTTTGTAGAAATTAAGGAGGTGGACTAGTTTTCTTTATCTATAAATTTTGTATATATTCTTTATTGATTATAAATTAATTCTGCGCTGAGGTATTTTTATATTGTTTTTGGTAGTGTATTATCTTAAATTTAATTCCTAGCAAGAGATGACTTTTGGTGTATTCTTATGATGGAGTGGGAGATCTCCAGTAGTTTAAAAGGGATCTGTTTGGATCCACTTATTGAAACATATGTTGCCCATTTATTCAGTGAGATAATGTGGTGGTTTTGCCAATTGGTGAGTATTACCATTCTGACATAAACTCAATTACAAAGAAAGTAAATATAAGATGTGATCTGGTTCCTACTTGACTTTCTTTGGGACATACTGATGTGAAAATAGTCTATGTAATCTGTTCACTATGAATCTCACCTGTCACCAATGTATCAAGTGACTTACTATGTCCAAAGTAGTTAACATTACTTCAGAAACAATGTCCTCTAATGCTATGGATCAGATCCTTTTGTTTTAGTGCAAAGTTACCATTAACTGAAAGTCCTTGTGAATAAAGCTAAGAGGAAGATTAAAATCACAGAGTTCCCATAATTTTTATGGTTCTCTTCAAGGAATCTAGTATCTGCTTTATTTAATATCCTACACCCAGTTTCCTCTACTGTTAACAACTTATATTTCTATGGTACATTTGTGACAACTAATGAACCAATATTCATGCATCATTATTATTAGCTAGGGTCCTTACTTTATTTGTATATCATTAGTTTTTTATTATTGTCCTTTTCTTTTCTGCTCAGAGATACCATCAAATATACACATTACATTTTATTGTCATGTCTCCCTAGGCTCTGCTAGCCTGTGAACTTTCTCAGTAGAAACTATCAGTTGAGTAGTAATACTAGCTACATATAACACAAGAAAATGTCACTTCAGAAGTAATATCCCCAATAGCCTTGCAATTTCTTCATCTACATTATACCAAAGAATTTCTGGCATTGCCACTTAATATAGCATATGTAACTACTGAGGCCATGTCTTAGTCATTTAGCCTAAAACTTAGTTAAGACTATTCACAGCAGCTAGACCTACTGCACGCTATCTAGATGTCGGCACATATTTAAGTTCTTTTATGTATAGGCATGTTCCTTTTTAGTGGAACAGAATCTAATATCACCCATTTCCAGATCCCCACTCCCAGTTCCATTTATTTAAATATTATATTTTCTAGTGGGAAAGATTTTTACTTTCTATTTTTTTTGTTAATTTACTAAATGAAACAGGTATAATGCCCCATAGCTTTTAAAATTTACTGTCCTTTAAGTAAAAGTGGAAAATGTTCTTGAAAAATCTTGCTTTTATTATACTTCATGGTAGAGAATTCCAGGTGTTTCCAACTAATAATAGATATAGCTGATGAACAAAAACATATCCAGAGACAGAGAAGCATCGATCAGACTGTCAAACCTCAGAGGGAAGGTAGGGGAAGTTGGGGGAAAGGGGGAGAGATCAACCAAAGGACTTGTATGCATGCATATTAGCCTAACCAATGGACACAGACCCCCAGGGGCATGAGTGGGGGGGTGAGGGGGCAATGGGGGGATAAGGACACATATGTAATACCTTAATCAACGAAGAGAGAAAAAAATTCAAAACAAGAAAAAAAAGAATTAGTTCACGTGTCAATTTTTGTTGTGGGCTATGGGAGTCACATAACTAAATATGAATTAATGTTTCATTGTTGTCAGATTCAACTAATACCATTTAATAATGACATATTTCTCCAGGAAAAGAACAAACAATTAGCCAAGACTGGTCATGCATCTAGACCTTAGCTGACAGTGTTTGGTGTTTTTGTTTTTATGTTATTGTGTTACCTACTTCGAACTAGAACCTAATGGCTTAATAAAACTATAATTTTATTGTGTAGTTTTAGAACCTCTTGAGTGTTCCTACATACCTCTCTATTGGACCCACTTATCAAACTACAGTCAGATAGGTGTTCCTTGATGGCTTCACTCATGTGTCTGATGTCTTATTGGGAAAGGCTGGTAGGTTGGATCATCAAGATACTGAATGCCTGAGTTATAGTCTCCTGCCTCTTTGCTATGTCCAGATAGCTTCTTCCCGGGGTCTTTATCACGCATTCTCACCAGCTGTAATTCTTACATAATAATGGCTCAGGGTTTCCAAAAGTGCAAACATGGAAAGTGTTATGGTTTCTTAAGGCGTATAATGGAACTGGCACAGTGTTGCCTCTACCTCATTTGGTAATGCGAATCACAGGGATGCAATCAAACATGCACAGATTCACAACCATGAGAAGAGGCAGCAAAAAGGTGGACACTTGTAAGCCAAGGAAAGAAGTCTCAGAGGAAACCAAACTTGACAGAACCTTGATCTTTGTCTTGTAACCTCCAGAACTATGAATAAATACATCTATGTTGTTTAAACCACCCAGTCTGTGGAATTAAGGAAGTCCAAGTGAACTAACACACTGCCATTTCTAAGATTGTCAACCTAAATTCTTGAACTTAACACTTTCTGATAAAATACATAGACTGCGTATTTTTTCTGTATCGACTAGCAATAGACACAATATTTGAAAATAAAATTGGAAAATTGAGATTGTTTTTCTGAACTGGATGGACCTGAAGGCAAAGATGATTCTGTTCCTCTTGGAAATGGGAATTAATAGTGCATGACACACAATAACAAAAGAGTGAAATTATCACTAAAGTAGCCTAATGGAACAAGACTTTGTCAGGGTTCGTGGCCACGGTGCTTGACTACCAGAGTTTGAATGATGAGTTCTGGTGGCGTGTGAACAATGGCTATCTCTTAAATACAGATTTGAAAAACAGAAAAATGACCATCTAAGTGTTTACAACCACATGTGAGTGGTACCAGTTAAATATCAGGCAAATCACAAAATACAATATTTGAAAGCACTACCAGATCAAAAGTTACTTGGCATCATTTTTCCTTAGGAAAATGTATTTTAAAATAAAATGAAACTATTAATTCTAGTACAGTTACAGAAAATGGTACCAGACTGGCTCTGTCATCATAAATAATATAAACCTGAATAATACACTTTAAGTACCAGTTTCTGGTTAGTGAATGGCAGGCACCACAGGTGACAGTCCTGAGAGAAGCAAACTAATGAGGTGACAGACATGGCTCTTGGCCTGTGACATTTTCCCCCTGAGGAACTGGGAGCTGAAGTCCGGGTAGACCAGGAAAGCCTCTCTGAGCTGAACACTTTCTATTCCTTCTTATTCTAATTGTTGCTTTTGAGAATAATATCATTTTATATAACATTCCAGAGAATTCTTTATTTGTCCTTTCATGACACTCATGATTGTTAGTTCCTATGTGATATTGGTCTTCCCATCTAGTGTAGGTTGGGCTCCTTATAATCATTTATATTGAGAGATATCAGTGCACTCACTCAGGCTCAAGGAAAAAAGTCACTTAAACAGAAATGGTAAAGCAGGTAAAAATTCCAACCAATCTTGGCCCTCCCCCCGCAAAAAACCTCTTCTAAAACACAGGCTCAGGTACAAGGCAGCATGGGAACAAAAGCGGGCCACAGACAGCTTTCCTCAACTTCTCCAGACAAATAATGGAGTCACTTGCCAGGCCCACCAGCTGTTCGAGGATGTGTGGGGAAATGCAAAAGCCAAGTGGGAGGCTCGGAAGACTCAGCTCTCTCCCCGTGAGTTTTAAGGATAACCATGGAATAGCCCTGATGGCATATATTTCTGAAGCTCAAGAGCAAACTTCCTTTTACCATCTGTTCAATGAAGCTGTGAAGATGGCTGGCCAATCTTGAAACGATTAGATCTATGGCTTCCCGTTCAAAGCTTTTCATTTTTACCTGGCCAGAGCCCTGCGATTGCTGAGAAGACCTTGTGAGGATAACTACAAAAATGGGGTGTATAGCACAAGCCAGGGAACTTCATTTACCTTTGGAGGGCTAAACCAAGCCAGATTTGGCCATTTCACCTTGGCACATTCAGCTAAACCTCAAGCAGCAAGTGCCCAACACATTCTGTTAACCATTCACACATGCTGTGGGGTTGCCATTGAAACATTTTTTGATAAAGAAAGTGAAAGAATTATTATAATAAATACCTCTGAATGAGATTTTTCATGTGTCACAGGATGGGGCTAGCAATAATCTTATCTTTCGAAGCACAAACAAGACCTGCAGCCATTATGAGTATGCATTTCTAAAAGGACTAAAAATGGCAAATTGTGTTGAGAACATGGAATATTTTCTACCCATCTATGTTGCCAGCCCTGGTGCTAAAAAACAGAAGCTTGAAGACCCTGGAATGAAAAGCCAGGAGTCCACTGTCTTACCTGGTATGAATAACCATGAACCCATCCAAATGCCTGGAATGAAAATTTCAGAATATTTTCCATTACCCGAATATAAAAGTCAAGAAGATATCGACAATCCTACTCCAGCACCAGCTCCAGCTCCAGGTCCAGTTCCAGGTTCCCAAACCCATCCCTCTGCATCCTCTGGAAAAATGCTCCTTCCACTGTTTGGGACATTTATCATTTTCATCAGTGCTTCTCCTATATATCTCTTTGTTAGTCTGTAGTCAGATAGATTCTTTATTACTTGAAGAACACTACAGGCATCCCACAGGAAATGATCAAAAGGAATGTTGTATTTTTCACTTGTTAGCTAAAGTCAGTTGATAAAATGAGAACTGCATGTATTATTCACTTTTAAATTCAGAAAGTTTTTTTTTTTATGTTGTAGAATCATTTTTACTTATTTGTATATTAATCTTATTGCAAAAACCTTAATTGTGGTTGAATTCAATAAAATACTTTAAGATTATTAGATATAAAACAAACAAAACAAAACACTCACACAAATTTACTAATCATCCCATAAGTAAATGTTGTTTCTCAGTTGTTATGAAAGACACTAGAGGCCTGGTGCACGAAAACTCATGCAAGAGTAGGCCTTCCTTCCCCCAGCTGCTGGCACCGGCTTCCCTCCAGCCCCCGGGATCCAGGCTGCTTCCCTCCGGACACCGCAGCCAGGCACCCAGGACCTGGGCTTCGCTCTGGCCCTGGCTTCGTCTGGAAGGACGTCTGGAATGACGCCCTGAAGGATGTTTGGTCTAATTAGCATATTACCCTTTTATTATTATAGATATGCAAATACTTTGAAAATATAAACGTAGTGTTTACACTTCTTAAGTTTTTAATTTGAAAAATATATATATGTTGTCAAATTTTAAATTTAAGGACAAAAAATTAATTGCTGTGAAAGCATTTTGTTACTTGATTCATATGGAGTAACATATTACTTGAGTTCATTTATTCATGCTATAGATACATACATGAAAGCATATAACATCAAATTTATTATTATTTTATATTCCAAAAATGATCAAACACCTTCCACTTCTGAGAGATGTAAATGTTCTAGAAAACCTGATTCAATTTCATCCTGTTTTTGCAGCTACAACTTAAGCATCTTGAAATTGTGAAAAGAGTGCTAAAAGATAAAACTCTCACATGTAAAGCATATTTTAATTATTTTCATACAGTTGAAATAGTTGGGCATATATACAGACTCATGATTTTTAAAATAATTATAAAATAAGCGAGTTGTGCTAAAAGAATCCCAAGCTTAGTATTGCTGAGCAAACATATCATACATATCTAACACTTGGTTAACTTTTCAAAGTTAATCTTAAAAAATAAAGTAGCCCAGCCAGTGTGCTCAGTAGTTGAGCATCGACCTATGAACCAGGAGGTCATGGTTGGATTCCCGGTCAGGGCACATGCCTGTGTTGTGGTCTCCATTCCCAGTGTGGGGCATGCAGTAGGCAGCCAATCAATGATTCTCATCATTGATGTTTCTATCTCTCTCTCCCTCTCCCTTCCTCTCTGAAATCAATAAAAATTTTTTAAAAAGAAATAAAGTAGATTTGATTACCTTTCTGTGGCAATTCTGGTGGTTTTCGACTGCCCTTATTAATTCACAGCATAGTCCAATCTGGAAAACTGCTTTAAATATATCTGTTCCCAAAGAGTTTTGAACTGTTGTAGATTTTATTAACACATTAAGTTGTGTAAGAAAAATGAATGGGAAATATTAAAGACCCAGAGGACAATCAAAGAGGATGCTGGTCTCTCAAGTTCTGCATTAAGAATCTGTATACACTAAGTGAACATCAATTGTTTAATGGTGAATTAGCTCAATAAGAAAAATGAATGGAAAATATTAAAGACCTAGAGGACAATCAAAGAGGATGCTGGTCTCTCACTCCAGTTCTGCATTAAGAATCTGTATACGCTAAGTGAACATCAATTGTTTAATGGTGAATTAGCTCATTTATGTCCTTGCATTTAATTCAGTTTAATGCAAATTTAACAAATGTTTTTTCACTCTCTACTAATTACCAGTCTATTAGGTGTGAAGAGATGGAAAGGGAAATAAGGCATTATTCCTGTCCTCAGA
This sequence comes from Myotis brandtii, assembly GCF_000412655.1. Lineage (NCBI taxonomy): Eukaryota > Metazoa > Chordata > Mammalia > Chiroptera > Vespertilionidae > Myotis > Myotis brandtii. Next base: position 4,053,851 of record NW_005366834.1, read on the forward strand.
ATTCACTCTCCAGAGAGATTATCAGACCAAAAAGAAAAAAAAACAAACACAACAAAACAGGAAGACAAAAAGAAAAAAAAAGAAAAAAGAGCCAATGTGTTCTTTGTTATCTGTAGTTTATTTCATTTTCCAGGAAATGTAATTGCCTGAATTGGGTCCCCCTCAAAATTGATATGTTGAAATTGTAACACCCAGTACCTCTGAATGTGACTGTATTTGGAGATAAAGTCTTTAAAAAACGTGATTAAGTTAAACTAACACTGCTAGGGTGGGCCCTACTCTAATATAACCCAATGCAAACCCAGTCTGTGGTATTTTGTCATGGTAACCCTAGCAAAGTAATATGCCAGATTACCAAACATTTTTTAAATGTATACATTTACTTAACATATATTTAAGAGCCTACTTTTCGCTGAGTTCTTTACAACAAAGAAGCAATGAAAAAGAAAGACATTATCTCTGAATAATAACTTTTAACATCTAATCAGGGTGAGAAAGACGAATACTAATAAATAATTCCAGTTTGATGAGTGAGAACATTTATTTTTGTATAGTTTATTATAAGAACAGACAACAGGGAACCTAAATGAAGTTTATCATGAGAGTTTTCCCTTATTGAGTTACTTTTAATCTTTTCTATAACAAAAGGTTGTGGTTGGGCAAGTTAAGGAATGTGGTGGCAAAGGAGGAGAGTATCCTTGTGGGAAAAACCTATAAGAGGAGAAACCAGCTGCACCTTCACTAGACAAGTTGATGAGACTGAAGAGAAAACCGGTGAAAGACAAGTTGAGAGAAAGGTAAGGGTCAAAATAAAAATTAAATGTGTTTCAAAACATTTTTTTGTTTTTCAAAGTCCATTTTTTGTGTTTCAAGTCCATTTTTTTCTAATTTTTTGTTTGTTTTCACTTTTTTTAAATATATTTTATTGATTTTTTACAGAGCGGAAGGGAGAGAGATAGAGAGTTAGAAACATCGATGAGAGAGAAACATCGATCAGCTGCCTCCTGCACACTCCCTACTGGAGATGTGCCCACAACCAAGGTACATGCCCTTGACCGGAATCGAACCCGGGACCTTTCAGTCCACAGGCCGACACTCTATCCACTGACCCAAACCGGTTACGGCTGTTTTCACTTTTGTTAAGGTGCTATTTACATACAAAAACAAAACAAAACAAAACAAAACAAAAAACACCCTAAAACAAAACAAAACAAAAAAGCCCTTCTTGTAAGGTATTCAGTTTGATGAGTTTGGCCTTTTTATGTAGTCATAAACCACCATCACAGCTGAGATATTGATGGTAAGAATGGAGAAAAAGAACACTGATTAACTGCCGGTGGAAATGCAAATGGCAGTGCTACTTTGGACATTTTGACAATTCTTAGTCTTCTTATCAGATTATCCAGAAATTGTGCTCCTAGTACAGTGATGGCGAACCTATGACACCCGTGTCAGAGGTGACACGTGAACTCATTTTTTTTGGTTGATTTTTCTTTGTTAAATGGCATTTAAATATATAAAATAAATATCAAAAATATAAGTCTTTGTTTTACTATCCTGATTCACTGCTGGTGGAAATACAAATGGCAGTGCTACTTTGGACATTTTGGCAATTCTTAGTCTTCTTATCAGATTATCCAGAAATTTTGCTCCTAGTTACCAATTGATTTAAAGACATATGTTTACATGAAAACCTGTGCGCAAATGATTATATCAGCTTTATTTATTTGCACTAGAAGCGTGCAAAATCGTGCGGCCCCGCCCACCCGCCTGCTGCCAGCCTTGCTACGATTGGAGCCTGTGGGCTGTGCCATGTGACCCGTGAGCCCTACCCTGCTGCCGAGAGTGGCTCGTGGTCGGGGGGTGGGGAGGTAGGGGAGGGACCAAGAGGTGCTCCTTGCACCTCCTGGTGAGTCTGGTTGTTGGTTGTTACAGTGTGACAGCGTTAGGGCCACAGGCCTTTTATAATATAGATTGCCCCCAAATGAAAGCAACAAAGAAGCCCTTCAATAGGTAAGTAAACTAACTGTTACAAATCTGTGAAACAGAATATTATCTATATATATAAAAGCCTAAGTGACCATTATGACAGGAAGACTGGATGACCAGACGACTGGCCAGTAGCTATGATGTGCACTGACCACCAGGGGGCAGATACTTAATGCTGGAACTGCCTCCCTGGTGGTCAGTATGCTCCCACAGCCAATCTTCTGAAGCTGGCCAACCTCCCATGGTTCCTTCCCCTGGCCGACTGGCCTGATCGGCCCAATTGCCAGCCAGGCCTAGGGACCCCACCCGTTCCCGAATCCCTGCACCGGGCCTCTAGTTCAGCAATGAAAAAGAAATAAGCTATAAAGCCATAAAAAGAAAGTTGACAAACACTCAGTTATTAGGGCAGACATCAGAGTTAATCCAGTTTACAATATGCCTACTTGTATGATATGATATGCTATGCTATGATATGACATATGATATGATAGCAAGGGGAGTTTCCCTCAGTGATTTTCCTCTCCAAGACCCATAACCCCAGTCTAGTCATGGGGAAAACATCAGCCAAATCCCAGCTGAGGACCATTCTACAAAACACCTGATGCAGCTCAACAAAAAATGGGGAAGTCTTTGTCACTGTCATAGCCCCGAGGATGCTCAGGAGCCATGACTGCAAAGAGTGGTATGATATCCTGGATGCATCTTGAAATTGAAAAACATAAGTAAAAACTAAGTAAACATGAATAAAGAATAAATCTGGTTGAAAATAATGCACTGATAGCAATGGTGTGGGGTTTATGGGATCTCTTTGTACTGTCTTCAAGTTGTTGTTTTTTCTGTAAATCTAAATCTATTATATAATAAAAAGTTTACTAAAAAGGAAGACACTCCCTATATACACACATCCTAAAAAGTAGGCAGGCCCTAGCCAGTTGGACTCAGTGGATAGAATGTTGGCCTGCGGATCAAAGAGTCCCGGGTTCGATTTCCATCAAGGGCAAGTACTTTGATTGAAGTCTCCTCCTCAGCCCATGCTCTGGTTGGGGCACATGCAGGAGGCAACCAAACAATGTGTTTCTCTATCATCAATAGTTCTCTCTGTCTTTCCCTCTCTCTTTCACTCTCTATAAAAATCACTGGAAAAATATCTTCGGGTGAGGATTAAAAAAAAAATAGGCAGTTTTGATAACAAATATGGATAAACTGTTTCAGTTTATGGGTCAGAAATCCATGAAAACATATGAATTCTTCCTGGAAATACAAAAAAATGGAAGCTGTGCTAAGGCTGTTGCTGAGTGTTTTCAGTATCACTGCCAGTAACACAAAATCTAGGTTCGCAAACAGAACCTTGGGGTGGAAATAGAAAGAAATTGTGGTCAATTGAAAAGAAGCACCCAGATGGATAAGGAACACAGAAGAGGAAATTATCACTTTTTACAGGCCTTCGCTTCACAAAGCAAGGTAATGATTTTCTTAGCCTTTACTCTTACATGTGGTGCTGAGTTATGTTCAAAGTTAGACGAAACCTAAGAGGTTTTGTTGTTTGCTTTTGAAAAGGAGAATCCAACTGAAGTCACATTATAAGATTTTCCCAAAAAACATTTGGATGATTTAGAGATCAGACATCAAACAGGATCCCTTGATGACTCTCCTGATTAACAGCCATTAAATTGATCATTTCTATAGCATTTGCTTGCGTATGTTTATATTGTTTCTTCTATAAGCTTAAAAGACATACTGCCTTAGAAGTAGACTGTGCGGTTTATGACTAACAATGAGCAGCTGATATACCACATGCCTAGGATGAAATCCCTTTTGAATACCTGCATGAATAGGAAGGTGAATGCTGCCCTGTTCTCTTCATGTAAGTAGCTACGGTAGGAATCAGAGTAATGTCCACGGGGTGCGCGTGAGTGTGACATAACAGCTAAAAACCAGTGATGATTAGTTCCTATAACTTCAGAAAAGACAAACATGGGAGCTTTGTTTGCATATTGAAACACATCTCTGGATATGATCAGTTCACAACCGCCTGCGTGAGTCAGTACATAGAGATGGTAACATGTACTTGAAGTTCACCATCACCAGCAGTACTCAGCATTTTTGATAACTCAGCCATCAGTGGCCCCAATCCAGCAGAGTGTTCTTGGGGCCATGGGAACTGGATTTGGTGTGGAACCAGAAGTGGAAAGGATTCTATGGCGGCTCAGCTTGGGCATTTAGATAATGATTTGTCCACTTAGAGAGGACACAAGAGGGAGCTATTTTCAAGGAAACTGGACTTGATCGAGCAGTGCAATTGGAAAGAGGAAGAAACATTCTGATCAAAGTAAAAGACAGTGAACAGGTGAGTTAGTGGCTTAGGGTGTATGAGTGGGGACATTCTGAGGAGCCTAAAATATGGCAAGTCACCAGTAATAAGTGTGGGCAAATATCCTTATTTATGGTGGCCACATGTCAACTCTTATGTTAGGGCATTGGAATTTGCAACTGGGAGTCTCAACAATTTATGTTATGCTGTTGTTTTTAATGCTACATTGCTTTCCATTATAGGTTCTTTCTGAAGACTAAGTCTACTTAAAGCAGAGCAATGTCTGCTTTGTGTTGTGAGTTTGATTGTGAATTTGAATCCAACCTGACAGCAGGTTGAGCAGAGTGAATAGTGGAGCTCCATAAATGGAAGATAATCTATCCACAGTGAATGGACCCAGTAATACTGTACCAAATACGATCACTTAGTCAATAAATTATATTGCCTTCCTTTTTAATTTTAGCAAATGTGTTTGAGAATAGTAATATATATATGCCAAAATGTGTGCAGATCATAAACGTATACATGGAATAATTTTTATAAATTAAACTTTCCTGTGAAATCAGCATCCAAATTAAGGAATGTAATATTGTTAGCATACCAGAAGACACTTCCAGTCATTATTTCCCTCCAAGATAACCCTTCTGGTTGCTAATAACCTTGATTTGTTCTGTCATTTCTCGAACTTTATAAAAATGGATGATGCGAATCATAACCTTTGTGATTGTCTCCCCCCCACACACACAGTTATCTCCCCCACATTCAGCCATGCTGTTGTGTGGAGCAAAGATTTGTTTATGCCCATGGCTAAATAATATTCTGTTATGTGAATGCACCATAAATTTATCCATACATTTGGAAAGGTACTTTTTTAACTTTTCATCTTAAACTTTCTGAAGAAATATGGTAATTGTCCTTTATAAAAATTTCACTTTACATTTTTTGAGAAACATAAATTTTATTCTTGAAGTCTTGCTTTGAAAGATTATTATTTTTTTTGTGTGGCTCTCCCTTTTAGAGCATTCTTCCTACAAAGGCCTACCGTTTATGTCTCAGTTTCAGTTGCCCTCCCCTCCTCCCCCCCAGCAGCTTATAGTGTCTCAAAACCAAAATCTTCCACATAGTTAACATCCATCTTGTGGCTAGGATTGACAGTTGGTTTCCATGGTGAAGCCAATAGCCACATTTTGCTGGCCCCATCTGTTTCCAGTTCTTAGTTATTTTTGTTGTGTTATTTCGCCTTTGGGAATTACTCTTGTTTTCTGTGAGTTTGCAAAACATTTAAAACAAAAGGAAATGACACTTTATAATATAACATGTACTTGTTTTACAACATTTGGACTTTTAAGACTATCTAGCCAACTAAACTCTCTGAAACAAATTCCTTGCAGCTTTTTAGGGTTGATCATTTTATTTCTCTCACACAGAATATGCATGGAGGAATAGATGGTAAGTTTTACTTCAGGCATAGGATAGTGTCAATAAGTTATTTTAAAAATATGTACCCCAGTTAGTTGTTCATATTTGATTATGTGCTTAGTTTTAATGACAGCATGAATACTTTCATATTCATGACTTTAACACTAACCTTATGTTGATTAAAAAATCAAAGATTCTGCCCTAACTGGTTTGGCTCAGTGGATAGAGCGTCCGTCTGAGGACTGTAAGGTCCCAGGTTCGATTCTGGTCAAGGGCATGTACCTTGGTTGTGGGCACATCCCCAGTAGGGGGTGTGCAGGAGGCAGCTGATGGATGTTTCTCTCTCATCGATGTTTCTAACTCTCTATCCCCTTTCCCTTCCTCTCTGTAAAAAATCAATAAAATATATTTAAAAAATCTTTAAAAAAATCAAAGATTCTGTCTATTGTCATAGCAACTGCCCATATTTTCCATGTAGATATCAATATGCCATTTTTTTCTCTAATATTAGGCAAATTCTATGAGGTCTTGCTGCATATAATGCATAATATGCAAGTAGATTACTTTAGTTTTACTTCACACTGAAGACCTTGAAACACAGAAAAAATCCACTGAAATGAAAATGATTAATGTTCCTTAAGTAAAACAATTTTGTACTGCTTATGCATAAAATATAAGCTTTAATATAAGTATGTTCTGTTATTTTTAATTAAAGAGACTTTCAATTCTAGATATAAAAATACAGATTAAAATTACCCAAATTGTGTACATTAAATAAAAATATACTGCTTTGAAATCTTGTGCTGCTATTTTTACTCTCCCAGATTATCCCATTTTGATGAGAACCCATTATTGGATCATTAACTGCATTTCATAATGACATTTCATAGATTAAGTGATACTAGATGAATGTGTGACAGTTACTATATTTATAATCCTATGACTAGAATTACTAGCGACAGAAATAAATCTAACTACCACTTTTTGACCTTTGGGGTAAACATTCAAAATCTTTAATAAAGAAAATTGTGCTATTTCTGATAAAATATCATGTAGAATTTTCATTTATCTTCTAGTTTAATAAAACATCGTTTTATAAGAGTTTACAGAAATGGTTCACAAATGTGTACTTTTTTGCATTTTCTATCATGTTGTCCTTATAGTGTCTCAAAACCTTAATGAGAATACAGACTATAGAAAGGTATTAGCATCAGGAATTTAAATTATATAATGAAAACTTTCTTTAACTCTTTAAAATACATTATTTAAAATAAATTTATGGTATTGCAAGCAACAAATGAAAATACCTTGCTGAAGCTATAAATAATTATTGGAAAAAATATTTTATTGAAGGCTTAGTTTTAGTCTGTGTACACTCAATGCAATTTTTTCTAATGTGAAGACCACAAAATACTAATAGGGGTTTCTTTCTATTTTGAAAAGTTAAAACTTTGCTAATTTTAATTAATATAAATGACCAATGTTCACCATAACATTATTTTGAATGAAAGATAAGTGACCACTTACATTTTAAACACATTGGAACTATTTTGGAAAGGATTTAGAGGTAAGAAATAATTAGAATAGTGTATGTGTGAGAGTGTGTATGTGTGTGCTCACAAATAGGGTATCAAGAACACAATAAATGAGGCTATTTTTTATAAAATCTGAGGTAGAAAATTTTAGTTAATTGATCTGTTTATTTTAATATCAAGTACATATACAGTATTAACCAACCAACACTACAGAGATGGTAATGACTATTTAAAACAGATATTGGAACAATAATTTTAAACAAGCCCAAAGATATATAGGTGAATTATACTCCTATGTGCCAATGAATTATTGACTTTTTTACACTAATATAAAATAAAATGAAAGCAATTGAATAATACAGTATTTATTTACATATTTATATATAACTAGAGGCCTGGTGCACGAAATCGTGCACGGGTGAGGTCCCTCGGCCTGGCCGGCAATCGGGCCGATAGGGGCCTTCTAGCCCAATCCAGATCAGGGCCAATAAGGGCCGGTAGGCCAGGGGAGGGACCGTGGGAGGTTGGCTGTGGGAGCACACTGACCACCAGGGGCTAGCTCCTGCATTGAGCATCTGCTCCCTGGTGGTCAGTGTGCATCATAGTTATCAGCTGGTTGTCTGGTCGTAACAGTCACTTAGGCTTTTATATATATATATAGATATGTATATAAATATATAATTTATATACAATACATTGAAATATAAATGTATATATATATATATATATATATATATAAATTTGAATCA
>NW_005366834.1:4061897-4077142 GCF_000412655.1 Myotis brandtii
TGCATTTGTGGAGCTAAATTATGGCTTGCCCTGTTTAGGTACATCTATAAATACTAAGAAGAATTAAAATTTTAAAGTTAATGATTGCTTTATAAAGACTAAATTTAATGAAAACTTATGTAAATATATAAAATTTTTCCAGGAATTTTGGATTTAATTATTTTAGAAGCACAAACATTTTAATGAGTAAATAAAATGATGCACTTAAATGTAGTAGGAATACAGGAGTTACATCTTGTAGTTTTCTAGTAAATGAAAAGTGGTGCGTAAAGAAATATTGGAAAGGCTGTTATTGATATGTAATATCTATAATAATAAAAGCATAATATGCTAATTAGGCCAGACAGCTGAACGACCTTATGGACAACCTTCCAGACAAAGCCGGGGCTGGGAGGGCTGAGGCAGCTGCTGCAGCTGTGAGAGCCGAGCCCCTTGCACAGATTTTGTGCATCGGGCCTCTAGTATTATATAAAGATAAACCTAATTACTTTGGAGAAACATTTATAAAGTATAGATTTGTGTGTAAGTGTGTATGAATAAGACTTTTACAAATTATGTAGACTCTAACATTGCCTTTTTAAATCACTGGAGAAAATCTACCTCCCTATTCATGTTCCATAGTATATGTATACACATAGGTAGTAGCTCTCAATAAATGTATTCCCATGATTTTTTTAGGTATAATGTCTCATCCTTTAGGCACATAGGAAGAAAAACAAGAAAAAATAAAAATAAAGTCAATGAGCTGTTATTAATGCACAGTGGGTGCCTTACAAGACTGCATGCTTACTGCTTTCAATTTAAACTGAAAGAAGCATCTCCGAAGCACTTATTTATAAACTGGAAAGGATGAATGTAATTAAAATAAATTGGCTGGCATGGGTTAATTATCTTTTTCTTACCTTTCTTAATGAATCTTTTCTTAATACAGGTTATAATTTAAGTCAATACGATTCTCTATAGAAATATTCATATGAGAATCAAATTCTGATTAGACGTTATTTACTCATGTCATTTCCAGACCGCTGGATCACTTTCCACAAATCATTAGTATAGTTCTCCATTACACTCTTCAAAATCCTAGTATAAATAATTCTATTTCTGTCTGTAGACATTGAATCATGAATATGGAATGGCTTCACCTGACTTCACTTGAAATTCACTTAATTTTCAACTCTGTTAGCTGTGAGGTGAGTAGAAAATAATTCAGTTCAAATTGCAGTGCAAGGTATGCCTCCATCCTAGGAAGAGAAAAATCGATGTCCTGAATTGAGTTGTGATTTATTTCATAGCTTTATATAAGAATGATGACATCCAAATCATCTGAATTTTTATCCTTGTATATGTGTCATTCACTGTTTATTAACTTCATGATTATTTGTGACATGACAAACTGGTCAAGTTCCTGTACCTTGTCTTGAATCAGGGAAAGTTCAAGACAGTAGACCTGGGCATCCTTTCTCCCTGCCTCTTTCTCTTTCTGATTTAAATCTAAAGCATACATAGTCAGTTTTTCCTTAATATCCTATTCCTGTGACAGAGATATAGAATGAATGGCTCCCCCATCTTTAATAAAAAGACTTATTTTTGAATCAATGGAGAAAAAATATATCTCTGTTTATGTCCCATATTATTCTTAAGATCCATATGGAATATTTCTTTAGGTAAGGCTTTTAAAAACATGTTAATGAATTGTATGATTTCACCCACTAGATATCAATCTATATATATATATATATATGGAGATATAGAAATGGCTCCCCCATCTTTAATAAAAAGACTTATTTTTGAATCAATGGAGAAAAAATATATCTCTGTTTATGTCCCATATTATTATTAAGATCCATATGGAATATTTCTTTAGGTAAGGCTTTTAAAAACATGTTAATGAATTGTATGATTTCACCCACTAGATATCAATCTATATATATATATATATATATATCCTATCTACCGTACCTCTGCTACCCTTCCCATTGGCTAATCAGGGCGATATGCAAATTAACTACCAGCCAAGATGGCGGCCGGCAGCCAGGCAGCTTGAAGCTAACAGGAGGCTTGCTTGCTTCAGTGATGGAGGAAGCCAACGTTCCCCGCCTTCCGCTGCCGGCCTCTGAGCTTGCAGTTTGAAACATTGTTACAAATATAGAAGCTAAACAAAACCCCAGAAACCTGCTTTCAGCCAGCCGGGATCTCAGAGCTGGAGTTGAAACAGTGTTTCGATTATAGAACCCAAACAAACCAGATACCTGCTTTCAGCAGCCGAGGCCTAAGAGCTGGAGCCAAGCCTCAGAGCTAAAGCTGGCCCAGAATAAAAAAAAAAAGAAAAAAAGGAGCGGTTGGGAGCTTCAGTCACCCGCCAGCCTGAAAACAGCCCTCAGCCCCTCACCCAGACTGGCCAGGCACCCCAGTGGGGACCCCCACCCTGAAGGGTGTGTGACCAGCTGCAAACAGCCATCATCCCCTCATCCAGGCTGGCCAGGCACCCCAGTGGGGACCCCCACCCTGAAGGGTGTGTGACCAGCTGCAAACAGCCATCATCCCCTCATCCAGGCTGGCCAGGCACCCCAGTGGGGACCCCCACCCTGAAGGGGGTGTGACCAGCTGCAAACAGCCATCATCCCCTCATCCAGGCTGGCCAGGCACCCCAGTGGGGACCCCCACCCTGAAGGGGGTGTGACCAGCTGCAAACAGCCATCATCCCCTCATCCAGGCTGGCCAGGCACCCCAGTGGGGACCCCCACCCTGAAGGGGGTGTGACCAGCTGCAAACAGCCATCATCCCCTCATCCAGGCTGGCCAGGCACCCCAGTGGGGACCCCCACCCTGAAGGGGGTGTGACCAGCTGCAAACAGCCATCATCCCCTCATCCAGGCTGGCCAGGCACCCCAGTGGGGACCCCCACCCTGAAGGGGGTGTGACCAGCTGCAAACAGCCATCATCCCCTCATCCAGGCTGGCCAGGCACCCCAGTGGGGACCCCCACCCTGAAGGGGGTGTGACCAGCTGCAAACAGCCATCATCCCCTCATCCAGGCTGGCCAGGCACCCCAGTGGGGACCCCCACCCTGAAGGGGGTGTGACCAGCTGCAAACAGCCATCATCCCCTCATCCAGGCTGGCCAGGCACCCCAGTGGGGACCCCCACCCTGAAGGGGGTGTGACCAGCTGCAAACAGCCATCATCCCCTCATCCAGGCTGGCCAGGCACCCCAGTGGGGACCCCCACCCTGAAGGGGGTGTGACCAGCTGCAAACAGCCATCATCCCCTCATCCAGGCTGGCCAGGCACCCCAGTGGGGACCCCCACCCTGAAGGGGGTGTGACCAGCTGCAAACAGCCATCATCCCCTCATCCAGGCTGGCCAGGCACCCCAGTGGGGACCCCCACCCTGAAGGGGGTGTGACCAGCTGCAAACAGCCATCATCCCCTCATCCAGGCTGGCCAGGCACCCCAGTGGGGACCCCCACCCTGAAGGGGGTGTGACCAGCTGCAAACAGCCATCATCCCCTCATCCAGGCTGGCCAGGCACCCCAGTGGGGACCCCCACCCTGAAGGGGGTGTGACCAGCTGCAAACAGCCATCATCCCCTCATCCAGGCTGGCCAGGCACCCCAGTGGGGACCCCCACCCTGAAGGGGGTGTGACCAGCTGCAAACAGCCATCATCCCCTCATCCAGGCTGGCCAGGCACCCCAGTGGGGACCCCCACCCTGAAGGGGGTGTGACCAGCTGCAAACAGCCATCATCCCCTCATCCAGGCTGGCCAGGCACCCCAGTGGGGACCCCCACCCTGAAGGGGGTGTGACCAGCTGCAAACAGCCATCATCCCCTCATCCAGGCTGGCCAGGCACCCCAGTGGGGACCCCCACCCTGAAGGGGGTGTGATATATAGTAAAAGGGTAATATGCCTCCCAGCACTGGGATCAGCGGAGCTGCGAGGCCTCCCGGCACCGGGATCAGCATGACAGGGGGCAGTTCCCAAACCCCCTGATTACCCTGCGGCTCTGTGTGTGATAGGGGGCGGGGCCTCCCTATCCGCCCTGCTCTGTTCGTGACAGGGGAAGGCGCCCCAACCCCCTGATCAGCCCTGCTCTGTGCCTGATAGGGGGGAGCTCCCCAACCCCCTGATCGCCCTGCGGCTCTGTGTGTGACAGGGTGAGGGTGCACAACCTCCCTATCCGCCCTGCTCTGTTCGTAAAAGGGGAAGGCGCCCCAACCCCCTGATCAGCCCTGCTCTGTGCCTGATAGGGGGGAGCTCCCCAACCCCCTGATCGCCCTGCGGCTCTGTGTGTGACAGGGGGCGGGGCCACAACCTCCCTATCCGCCCTGCTCTGTTCGTAAAAGGGGAAGGCGCCCCAACCCCCTGATCATGGAGCCCCAAACCCCCTGATGGGCCCTGCTCTGTGAGTGACAGGGGGCAGTGCCCCAACCCCCTGATCGGCCCTGCTCTTTGCATGACAGGGGGTGGCGCCACAACCTCCCATTGACCCTCCCTTGAGTGTGACAGGGGGCGGTGCCCCAACCCCCAAATCGGCCCTACCCTGAGCGAGACTAGTGATGGCATTGCAACCTCCCGATCCGCCCTGATCTGTGCATGACAGGGGGCGGAGCCCCAACTCCCCAATCGGCCCTGCTCTGAGCCCGACCATGGGCTGCACCTAGGGATTGGGCGTGCCCTCTGCCACCCGGGAGCAGGCCTAAGCCAGCAGGTCATTATCTCCGGAGGGGTCCCAGACTGCGAGAGAGCACAGGCCGGACTGAGGGACCCCCCCCTCCCCTCTGAGTGCACAAATTTTTGTGCACCAGGCCTCTAGCATATATATAAAAAGCCCATGGCCATAACGGCGTAATGACCAAACAACAAGTCACCAGGAGGTTCATGGAGCACCTCTAGGTTGTGGGCTGGGGCTTGCTGCTCACAGGTCACTGAGGGGCTCACAGCTCGTGTGGCTAGGCGGGGCTCGCTCGCGCCTCATGCAGTAAGGCAGGGCTCGCGGCAGCAAGCTACTCGCACACAGCAGGTCTGGGGTCCAGATATATTTCATTCATTTATTCATTCTTCTTCACTCTGTGTTTTCATTCATTCTCTCATTACTGATAGCTTTGTTGTATCTCCCAAACAAGTTTTTCTTATAATCCAAACCTTTTGTACAGTTTCTTACTAGATATTTTGCTAGCACCTCAGTGCCTCAAATTACAAAATAAATTTAATATTATGAGATATTCTACCTGAAATATTGGAACAAATGAAAAATATAATCCTAAAATCCCAGACCATTCTGAACCTGTCAAGCCAACAGTCATACTATCTCTGTATCTTTAAAAAACCCCTCTTAATTTAGGTAATCATCCTTTCTCACTAGAATTACAAGAAATTATCTCCTAATCATCTCTCTCTCTCTTTCATTTTTTCAAAAACACAATGCACATCTCTAATATATCCATTCTTCAAGTTGAAGTACGAAGGATGTTTGTACAAGACAACTTTGATAAACCACACCTCTGCTTCTATCCTCAGAGATATAATTCAACTCCTTTAATATTGCTGCAAATTGTGATTTTTATGATTTGCCACTTTTTAGCTCTTCAGTCTCAGAGAGAGATATGTGTTTACCCAGGTCCCATTATATTCTTGTCCTTCAGAATCAGTTCTGAATAAAGTACATTATAAAAATTCCCTCTGTTTATATTCTAATACCTCCAGTCCCTTTCAATTGAAAAACTGTTATTTGAGCCAATCTTCATTGCAAAGTCTTTTCCAAACAAACCAGGTTTGGCATCAATCACATCAATCTTGTGTTTCTCTATACATAGTATCCCAAGTGGCTATTTACTTAATACATTCTCTATTACAAGCTACCAGACAACAATATATTTGATTGCCCAGAAAAATTCTCATTACAAAATATTTTGCCTTCTCTGGAAATGAATTTAAAAGTTATAATATTTCATAGTGAGCACTTGTAAAGACATTGCCCTAAATGGTGGCACAAAGTTTATCTAACATTAGCATATATTTAAACACTTAGAAAGCTTTAATACAGCAAAAGTTATTCATAAGAAGTCATGCAAATTGTTAATTCCATTCCATTTAAATTATAAATGTGTTAAGTTTAAAGTCACTCATTGATACTTCTCTCATTGAGTTGTGTGGTCTTTTTCCTTCCCTTGAATCTGAGTGGCCTTGTGGCTGTTTGACCAACAGAGTATAACAGAAGTGGCAGGAATATATAAGCAGTAAAGTGAAGAAAACAGTTTTAATCTGAATTGAAAAATACATAAAGAAAACTCTGAAACTACTAATTTAATTTGGGTATAAAAGTAGGGGATTTGGGTTTTATGTAAACAACAAAATCCCTTAACAAATTAAAATAATTTAATATTATAACTGCAAATGTTTGCATAATTTTTGAAAAATTGAAAACCCAGGCATATGTCTGCAAAGTATATTCCCTGATATTGTGAAGTTGCTCACATTTATGAAGACATATACAATTATTAATAGTAAAATTAAAAGTGGGACATTTTAATGTGAAAGGCAGGTTTTGAGTCACTGGTGTTTTCAAAATAGAGGACAAGTCCATTATTTTAACAGAATTCTACCAGCTGTGCTCAGTATATTAGCACAGGAGCAATAATCTCAGCATAGTACACACTCTAAGGTGCTTAACTTATTTCCTGCTGAGAGTAATGCTGAATTTGCTTACATACTTGAAATGTTGCATAAGTGACATCTTATTTCAACAATGAATAGCAGGTAATAGAACCCCTGTCTAAATGAAAACCTGGCTAATAAAAAGCCATATTAAGAAAACTAATTTTAATAATAAATTCCTAATATTTGTCTATAATTCAATTTCTCATGAAACTTAATAAATGTAGGCTGATAGAAAAACATTATTTTAAGAATACATTCTGCTACCTTACCAAAAGTGCCTATAGAGTGGGTTGCCATGTACCAGCAAAATTCCTCCTTCAGGACTGAGTCTTTCCATGACACAGATGCTGGGAAAGTTGCTTGCTGACAGCTCACAGCTGAGTCCTTCCCTAGGAATAGCATTTTGTTGCACCTCACAGGAGATGGGGCCCATGTCCAATGGCTGGTCAACCTTAGAATACACAGGTTGGTCCTCTTGACTAGGTAATGATGCTCTGTTGCTAGGCACATACAAGGTAGCAATCACTATGTCTTCTGGGAAATTGGACCCTTTATCTATAATAATAAAAGAGTAATATGCTAATTAGACCAGGCATCCTTCCTGACATCCCTCTGGATGACCTTCCGGATGAAGCTGGGGCTGCGAGGGAAGCCCGGGTCCTGGGTGCCGTAGGGAAGCTGGTGCCAGCAGCCAGGGGAAGGAAGGCCTACTCTTGCACAAATTTTGTACATTGATCCTCTAGTCTACACTAATAAAAGAGAAACATGAAAATTGGTGTCACTGCGCTATGCCCACCAGCCAATCAGAGCGACTATGCAAATTAGCCCAATAAAGATAGCAGTTAATTTGCATATGCAGGCTTGGAGTGAAGACTGAAGACTGAAGACTGAAGAGGCTTGGCTTCTGCACTGCAGCCGACCCAAAGGCCTGGGTCCCGGGTGCCGGAGGAAAACCGATGCCGGCAGCCAGGGGAAGGAAGAAGTAAGGCCTATTGCTCAAATCTTTGTGCAACGGGCTTCTAGTCTATAATAATAAAAGAGTAATATGCTAATTAGACCGGACAGCCGAACGACCTTC
The DNA here is from genome assembly GCF_000412655.1 of Myotis brandtii. Classification (NCBI taxonomy): domain Eukaryota; kingdom Metazoa; phylum Chordata; class Mammalia; order Chiroptera; family Vespertilionidae; genus Myotis; species Myotis brandtii. Next base: position 4,069,629 of record NW_005366834.1, read on the forward strand.
TAGACAACTTCCAGAATGATCAGTGGGCAGGGATGGGGGCTAGCGAGCCTGTTCTGCCAGGCCAGTGATGCCAGTCCTGGTATAGCACCGCAGGCCCATCCGCAGAGGCAGCCATAGAGGCAGTGATGCGGGCCCAGTCCCGGCGCCATGCCTCCGCAGAGGTGGAAGTACAGGGACAGCACAGTCCCAGAACCTCCATAGAGGCTGAATGGGGTGCGACTGTGGTTCCTCAACTTCCCACAGCCCCTCCCCCAGCCGGCCTGGCCCCAGATTGCCCCCCATCAGTGGGTGGGGGGTGGGGCCAGTGCTAAGAAACAGCAAGCCCAGCTTCTGGTTGAGGCACACTCTCTCTCCCCTCCCCCCCTGCCCCTGCTCAGCCAGAAGCCGGGCTCATGGCTGGCGAGCACAGGGGAGGTGGCATGAGCCTCTCCCGCCTCCAGGGCAGGTGGGCGGTAAGGAGCAAGGGGTCCTGGAGTGCAAGAGCCCCGGACTGCGGGAGTGATGTCTGAATTCCAGCTTAGGCCCGATACCCGGGGTATCCTGGACTGTGAGAGGGCACAGGCTGGGCTGAGGGCACCCCCTCCTAGTGCACAAATTTCATGCATTGGGCCTCCAGTATTTATATAATACCCTCTTTAACACAGAAATTTCATTGCTTTAAAGTGGGCTATGTCTGAAATTAATATAGTTGTTCTTGCTTTCTTTCAAATTATTGCCAACTTAAAATAGTTTCCCCTATACATTTACTTTCAATCTATGTGTGTCTTTATTGTAAATTGAGGTTTCTATAGACAGCATCTAGTGAGGTCTTGTGTTTTTATCCACTCTGACAATCTCTGTCTTTTAATTGGTGCATTTAGACCATTGACATTCAAAGTAATGTTTGAATTAATAGTTGGAATAATATCTTCCATTTTTATTAGTGTTTTCTACTTTTTTTCTTCTTTCTTCTTATTTTTGTCTTCCACTTTTTTTCTGCCACTGTGGTTGTATTTGAGTATTTTATATGATTATATTTTTTCTCCTTTCATAGCACAGAGAATATATATTTTATTTATTTACTTATTTATTTTTTTAATTTTTGTAGGGGTTGTTCTAGAGTTTGCAATATACAATGAGCTAATCCAAGTCTACTTTCAAATGACACTATACAACTTCACAAATAGTGTGAGTACCTGAATTTAAGAAAAGTCTAATCCTTTCCTCCTGTGTCTTATAACATTTTTACATTAATTCATAAGCATACATAGCATCATATATGCGATATATACATATTTACATTATTAATGTATTATTGATATTATTTTGAACAAACTGATATCTGTCAGATCAATTCTAATAAAAAATACGTTTTTATTTTATTTTCATTTGCTTCCTTTTTGTCTCTATTTTATGCAGGTATCTTCTCTTCTCTTCTCTTCTCTTCTCTTCTCTTCTCTTCTCTTCTCTTCTTCTCTTCTCTTCTCTTTTCTTCTCTCTCTCTCTCTCTCTCTCTCTCTCTCTCTCCAACATAGTGCATTCCTTGTCTCTAAAAAAAAAGGTCTTTTAACTTTTTTACAAGACAAATTACAGATAAAATCCCTTCAATTTTTGTTTATCTGAGAATCTGCTTATTTGTCACTCATTTTTCGAAGGATAATTTCACTGGGTAACAGTGTCTAGAATGGTATTTTATTTTTCTTTCAACATTTAAATATTTCACTCCACTTTTTCTTGCATGGTTTCTGAGGAGATTTGGATGTGATTCTTTATTTGTCCCTCTTTAGCTAACATGTGCTTTTCTACTGGCTTCTTTATAATGTTTACCTTAATTTTGATCTTCTCTTAAAAATGATATGTTGTGATATAATTTTTGTTATGGAATATTTCTCTGCTTGGTATTCTCAGAACTAACTGTATCAGTGCTTTGATGTCTGACATTACTGTGGGGGAATTCTCAGTCATTATTATTTCAAATATTTTTTGTTTATTTTTCCTCTCATTCTCTGTCGTTCCATTACTCAGGTTACATCTTTTATAGTTTTCCCACAACCCTTGGATTGTTGTTCTATGCTTTCAGTTTTTGAGAATTTATTGATGTATTCTTTAGCTCAGATTTTTTTTCATGACCCGTGTCCAGTGTATTAAGAAGACCTTAAAAGATATTTTCATTCCCATTAGTGTTTTTAATCTCTAGCCTTTATTTTGTTTCTTCTTTGAATTTACATCTCATTTCTTACATTGCCCATTTGCCTTGCATGCTATCTACTATTTCCATTAGACCCTTAACATCTAAATTATAGTTCTTTTAAAGTCCTGGTCTTGTAATTCCAGTATCTTTGCCACCATGTCCAATTCTAATGCTTAGTCAAGCTCTCTATATAAATATTGCCATTTGGTATTCCTTGCTTCCATAGGAAGCAAATGTTTTTTGAGAGAAGTAAAGAAAGAGTTTCAGACCAAATAGACCCATCTTTTTTCTTTAGATTCTGTAATACCTATTAACTATAGGGGCCGTTTTCTGAAATCCAGACAATCATATGTTTTCCCTTCTTTTGAACAAAATAGGGTCACTGATCAAGAAGCATCAAGAAATAAAATACAAGTATGCACGATAAAGTTGGAGAACACTAAAAACAAGAAGAGCTGAGCTCAAGCCCAAGAGATTCTTACCCCCAAACTCCAGAGTCAGTGAGGAAGCAGTGAGCTCAGTGAGCTAGATGGGTACCAGTACCTGGATACTCACCTGCCATTGAGGGGCTGGTGAACTTTGGATCTCACTTTGATGCTATGAAGTGGCAAAAGTTCAGAAACAATAGTAGTAAAATCAATGAATCATGGAAATAGTAATTTGTAAAAAGTTTATCGTGCACACATCAAAAAAGATAGTTCGTGAGCTGGGAGCACTCAAACCAAAACATGGAATAAGGCTTAGAGCCATATTTTTAAAAAGCAGCTTATATAGTGGGAAGGCAGTGACTGTTTCTTCTTCTCAGTGAGTAGTGATGATATTAGAACTGGTTAGTAATTACCAATTTCAATTTGGGGGACCAGTTTAAAATTTTCTTTTTAAAAAATATATTTTTATTGATTTCAGAGAGGAAGGGAGAGGGAGAGAGAGATAGAAACATCAATGATGAAAGAGAATCATTGATTGGATGCCTCCTGCATGCCCCACATGGAATTGAGCCCACAACCCGGTTATGTGCCCTGATGGGGAATGGAACAGTGACCTCCTGATTCATAGGTAGAGGCTTAACCACTGAGCCATGCTGGCTCGGCTAAGTTTTTATTGTGATTTCTGGAGGCAGAGGCAAGAAATGATGAAGGTCAAGTTAGTCTTGCAAAATAAGCTAAATTAAACATTGCTTGTATGACTAAATGAGTTTTGTTTGCTCAGGTAAATTACAAGGCTGGTCTCCATTTGTTTTTGGATTTAACAAAAACCAGAAGCCTCATGGACATATTTGAAATCATGTTTATAAGACATCTATGTTTCTATCTTATTAATTGGTAGTTAGCAAAATGTCACTTTGCTTTAGGTCAGTGATGGCGAACCTTTTGAGCTTGGTGTGTCAGCATTTTGAAAAACCCTAACTTAACTCTGGTGCCGTGTCACATATAGAAATTTTTTGATATTTGCAACCATAGTAAAACAAAGACATATTTTTGATATTTATTTTATATATTTAAATGCCATTTAACAAAGAAAAATCAACCAAAAAAATGAGTTCGCGTGTCATGTGTCATAGGTTCGCCATCACTGCTTTAGGTACATTCTCTGTGATTTAAATAATTAATTTCAACAAAATTTACATATATTTATATAATAATAATATTAGGAAATACAACATTTTGCAACTAAACATTTATATTGCACTTGCTCTGGATAGGAAGGTTAAATAAAAAAAATACATTAACACTGGTTGAAAATTCTTGACATTTATTTTTGAAATTTATTTTAATAGGCAAGTCTTAAACCATTCTAAATAGGATTAAAGACAGAACTTTTATTTCCCAAATTAAGCTGTATACGCTGTTTTGAGGGTTAAAATATGTATAAAAATAAAATAACTTAGTGATTTATTTGAGAAACAATGTCTAACATATCAAAATTGATGACAATATGTAGAGTTCATTTAAACGCATCTTACACGTTCTTCTCTAGAGCTTTAGTTGCAAAATTGGCAGGTAGGATTTTGTACAGAGTAACTCTCCTAATAAAGATATATAAAGACAGGCCAACTTCTCTCAGGGCACATACAGAGAAAATTTGACCACTTTCTTAAGTTGAAGATGAAAGAACCCAATTATGTTTGATGTCAGTCCTCAGTGGAATCCTAAAGCAACAGAAGGATTCATTTGCTGGGATGCTGCATTTGCAGCTTATCCTGAGTCTTGTGAAAGGATTATAAGTTTCATGACCCACAACTATTTGAATAAACAGGATGTTTGGAAGGCCATTTTTCATTTAAATAGACTTTAAATGACATGGAACGCCAATATATGCACAGCTACATGTGACTCTTATGTTTATGTTCATTGTTTTGCTCCTTCTCTCTTTGCATTGCTCACTCTTACTAACCCTGAAGTAGTAATTAAAAAATTAAATTTCAGATTTTATTGTATAACCGTGGTCGGCAAATTGCGACGCGCGAGCCACATGCGGCTCTTTGGCCCCTTGAGTGTGGCTCTTCCTAAGCCTTAGGAGTACCCTAATTAAGTTAATAATAATGTACCTACCTATATAGTTTAAGTTTAAAAAATTTGGCTCTCAAAAGAAATTTCAATCGTTGTACTGTTGATATTTGGCTCTGTTGACTAATGAGTTTGCTGACCCCTGGAAACAATCACATGTCACAATGTTGTTTTGGATTTTAGTGTAAAGAATCTCTATATATCTTCATTGCATTATGTTTTTAAGTATGACATAATTATGTATTTAAATAAATGAGTACAGCATAAAATAAATTTCTTTAGAAAATGTCTTACTATGTATTAAACTACATTAATAAACGTAATTTTTTTTACATTTTTAATCTAAGGTTCAATTATGTAATTCTATAAAAATATATTCATGAACTTACTGATTCTTTTATAGAGATCACTCAGAAAATTACTATTTAGAAATAACATTTTATTGTAAAATTAAATGATACAGACTTTTAATATTTTAAAAATAGCACACTCTTAGGGAAAGTACATTCACCTATTTGAATTGGTCTTCTATTTTATGATTATATTGGTTAATCAATTATAGAAGGGGGATAAATATTTTGTTTTCCTGTGAATCTATTTAATTATAATTTATATTTTATTAGATTGCCATCCATGTGAGGAATCTAATCTTATCAAATGTTTATTTCCCATCTAAATTAAACTCTTTTCTCTAACCTATTTATTATTCTTCAAATTCTGTAACTACCAAGAAAAAAATATGTATGCATTCAGATAAAAAGAAAGATACAATATGCATCTGGAATAGAGGTAAACATATTTCTCTATAAAGTTTAAATCTGATCAGAAAGTTATTTTAACCTCATATGAAGACAAATCCCACACACCCAGCTGAGTTGCATATCAGTTGTGAGTCGTTTTCCTCACTGCCAGATGCTGTCTTATGGAGGCAATATTGATGTGATAATAGGAAGGGATGCAACAGTAAACCAAATCTAGTTATAATACACAAGTCCTGCTCCCAATCTCTTTCTGAGTATTCATTCTTTCCGGTCTATGTTTGAGGAGAAAATAATGAAAAGGGGGCAGGTAGGAATAATCAAAACAAAAGCACTTGAAGCTGATTATGAATGAACAAAGCACAGACTTTAAGAGAGGCAAGGGGTTCTCAATGAAAGTAATTCTGTGGAAGTACACTTGTGATATGCATAAGAAGACTTTGAATAATTATACATTTTAGTATTTTTCTCTCAAAGTTTTGAATAAATAAAGCAAATATTACAGGCCATAAAATTGAATTTAAAAAATACAAAAGAAGTCAACTCATAGGAATATGAAGGCTCTGTTACCATTTGACACAGCATGGAGAGACCTGGAGAGTATTATGCTAAGCAAAATAAGCCAGTCAGAGAAAGATAAGTATCACATGATCTCACTCATCTGTGGAATCTAATGAATAAAATAAACTGATAACAAAATACATCCAGAGACATAGAAACATTGAGAGGACTGTAGAATCTCAGAGGGAAGGCACCAGAGGGGCTTGGTGGGGGGAGATTAACAGAGGAACTATATGCACATATGCATAGCCCATGGACACAGACAATAGTGTGCTGAAGGCCTGGGAGGGGCAGGTGTGGGGTGGAGTGGGTTATTGGGGCATCTATATTCTTTCAACAATAAAGATACAGCTGGTCTAGCTATCATAAGATTTTGGTCACTCCAGGATTAGTCTGAATTTTATGATCCTATTAGATATTAATTAATAGTAGGGACAAACAACTATATGTAACCATAGTAACAAAAGGAATGAATATATGTTTTAATACTGCTTGAGTAAATTGCAAACTGTGGAATGTTAATAAGTTTTTAAAATTTCAACTCAGAATCATTTTTAATGTTAAAAATTAAATCTAGAAAATAATTGGGGGAATAATTTTGATGATTTATGTGTTATGACTTTTATGTTACATCCATGAAAATATTTTTTGTTCAAAATTTTCTTCTGTAAATAGAAGTTTTAACTGTTCTTGAAAGTATTGAGTGAGGATGACAAGTATATAAATGATAGCATATTTTTAAAAATATAACAAAATTGCTTCACTAAATAATACAGAGTGGGGAAAAAATGAAATGATCATTGTCTCTGAGAGCAAAAATTCAGATGATTTACAGTGTCCCATAAATGACGCTGTTGGTTCTATTTATAAAATGTATCTTTGATTCACTTTCTTTATGGCATTTATATCATCTTCTGGTCACAATTTTATAAAGCAATTTTTATGAAAGCTATGAAACGGTATTTACCTATTTTTTCCTAACATAAACTTTTTAAAGGTGGTAGCATATACATCATTGAGTTTTATGAAAGAATCCACAGTGGATATTAAAATGTTCCCCCTTCAATATGTTGTGGTAAATTCCAAGGGATTGTGTACTCATATTTTAAAAACTTGTTCACTTTCATATTTAAGCATTTTAAATTTTTCATATACACATTGATTTTAGAAATAAATCAGAAAAAATTGTCCAGACTAAGTGAATGCTATTTTATGTATAACTTTGTAATTCTGTTTTTCTTGAGTTTTATGAAGTTTAGCCTTGATAAAGAAAGTTAAAGGAAAAGGTGATATAATCAGCACTGTTTAATTTTTCTACCTCTCATTTGTTTATATAAAACATAATATTTTATTTTCTTTGGATGCAAAGTAGTAAATTCCTTCTCAATTCGTTTCACGGATATTTTAGTTACAGTAAAAAATTCAGATAGAGAAGTGTCCTATCTAAGAAATCCTTCCCCTTTTATAAAACAACTAGAGGCCCGGTGCACAAAAATTTGTGCATTTGGGGGGGGGTCC
>NW_005366834.1:4078422-4094976 GCF_000412655.1 Myotis brandtii
AGGCGGGGAACGTTGGAGTCCGCTGTCACTGGAGCAAGCAAGCCTCCCTGTTCGCTTCAGCGCATGGCTGCCGGCTGCCCTCTTGGCTGACAGTTAATTTGCATAAGGATATGCTGATTAGCCAATGGGAAGGGTACCGGTCGTACGCTAATTACCATGTTTCTCTTTTATTAGTGTAGATAAGAACAAGAGAAATATTCAACTAGGTGCCTATGAGAGTTTAAATAACCCTCTCTTATTGGGGTCTCTTTATTACAATGGATGTCTGCAATTGAGAACCAATACCCTTATGGGGGAGGAGGATTGACTGAAAAGAAAGTTAACAATAAAACCAAACAAAAACTATAACATTCTAGAAATACATATGTTGAGGGTTTTCAGCTGAGAGCTTGCATCCTACTTCTTAAAGGAAAAAGAATATCTGAGTTGCACTATGCAATTTTTCTGATTATTCTTACCCTGCAAGGAAAAACAAAGGTTTCTTCATCCTATGAATAAACTAAGGCTATATAAAGAAATTCAGAATAACAAAATCTATTTATCTTTGAATAGCAAAGACTTTAAATTAAGAGAAAATAGTTTGTCAGTTTCAAAATGACAGCTCCATTTTCCTTCACACAAATAAACGTAGGCCTTATGCTGCTATTATCTTTAGGCATCTTGAAGCTAAACAATTATGTAAAGTTTGGGTTTCTTTTTAAGTTATGAAAAAGTAATTAAAATCTTTGGGAAACTTAGTAAAATATTTTGGAAGAATGCAGCTCCCAGAATGTTTTCCTAACTTGTGATATCTAAAGTAGCAGTTATAAAGACCATCTCTTATGAATCTGAGAGAGTGTTTTGTTTTCTTGGTTTTATTTTTATTTTCTAAAATTTAGTAGGGAAAGTCCAGCCAGAGTTGTTCAGTGGTTAAACATCGACCAATGAACCAGGAGGTCACAGTTCCATTCCCAGTCATGGCACATGCCTGGGTTGTAGGCTCAAATCCAGTGTGGGTTTGTGCAGGAGGCAGCAGATCAATGACACTCTCTCACCATTGATGCTTCTATCTCTCTATCCAACTCCCTTCCTCTCTGAAACCAATAAAAATAGACTAAAAAATGTACTAGGGAAACATTGGCTGATAACATTACATATATTTCAGGTGAACAGTACTATAACACATCTTCTGTAAATTGTATTGTGGGATCACTAAGTGATTAGCTATTTAAAGTCACTTACTATAGTGAAAACAGCTTCCTTTTAGGTAATAAGCAAATATAGGATGTGCATCTAAAAGATCAAGAAAACATATCCAAGTTCTTTCTCCCCTTTTGTTAACTATTTGTGATGAATTTCTTCTATTGAAATTGATTATCCCCTATTTATATAGGTAAAGTGTTTAAGAATCTGAGGTTTTATTCTGGAATTAAGCTATATAATCAGGAATTTAAAAAATATACACATGGATATATATAATATTTTAAAGACAATATGCAACATCAGACAGAACATAGTACCAAGCAACCCAAAATATTTTAAATATTTTCATTTTCTATGTTTATATTATTTTATATAATACTTGAAGTATTTTTAGAAAGTTGTATACCTGACATGAGTAATCATGTAATCTATATATATAAAAGCCTAAGTGATCGTTAAGGTGGAACAACCGAACGACTGATCGACCGGGGCATGAAGGATGGGGCCTAGACCTGCCCCTGTGCCTACTGTAGCCTCATGGCCCACAGTTCCTTTCAAGGTGCATGAATTCGTGCACTAGGCCCCTAGTCAATAATAAAATGCTTTGGGGCTCTAGGATAGCTTTATTACCTGCAAAGTTGATAAGGAGCTCTTTGTCCTGAAAGCGTCTGAAGAATCAAAGGAGGACAAAAGGTGGGAGTGGGACAGCTTTAAAGAGTTGAATTTAGAATTACGGCTCAGGGAATTTTGCACAAACACAGATATCATCTGAGTGCTGCACTATTTTGGCTTTATCTCTAAGTGAATTGTCTTGTAAATGTCTACGTGGGAGTGTGTGTGCATCATCTGTTGTCCAGATTTTTGCAAAATGTAAATATTCAATCACCCCACCAATTTAGGAATTTAGGTGTGATGTTCCTACATAACCCCACAGTAATTATTTGTCTTTCTGAGTGAATACCTCATACCTCACTGTCTTTATCCTTGGATTACATAGAACACAGAAAGCATAAGGGAGTAATAAAGCTGTTTTCTCCCCTTCTCCCTTTCTGTGCCACAGTCAGCCAGCTCAGTGTGTGACTGTTGAGGCTCTGTGCCGAGGGCAGCCAGGGGACACACAGATGAGAAAGCCCAGTTTGAAAGAAGCTGCCTTCGTTGACTCTCTCTTGTGTTTTCCTCTGCTTGAAGTTATAAAGAATAAGGATCACACTTGAAATAAACACTGATAAATGTTCTATTTGTATGCTTGCTTAGTAAAAAAATATGTATTTCACATTTTTATTTGGATATATTTGTTGGTCCTCAATCTAGGGCTATAGTATTCAACTTGATTACATACATGCAGAGGTATGTTTCCATTTCTAGAATGGCATCAGAAAACTATAGAAATGAAACAGTCTTTTCTATTCCATTATGTTCATTACTGAAGTGTTGGCGTTGACATGTAGTGATATGTTGGAAGATGAGTGGCTCTACTTCCTCACTGCCACTTGTATATATATTTCTCCTCAGCCATGGCAGATAGTCCAGCCTAACAAGGCAATCCAACTCTCAAAGAGACTACAAATTCCTATTGTTTTCCCTCCATCCAACCCTCCCCATCTTCAACTAACTTCAGTACAGGGGTGGGCAAAAGTAGGCTAAATTACCAGCCATCATTACCTAAAAGATTAAATCATAAGTAAGGATACAAAAGAGTTCCAGTTCATAGAAGCTTTAGTGAATGCTACTCCTGTTTCAAACAAAATAAAACAAACAATATATTCAGAGTTCTGCTCTTCCTTTGACAATTCCAATGTCATTTTTTCTTTTATTCAGCAGGATTTTGTTCCATAAGCCTCAAATCAGAATTACTCCCCCTCTGCTTAAATTCAGTTGAGGCTGTTGGTGTCATCCCAGTTTTTGCCAAAAGACGGCTGTGGGATTACCATTGGAACCACTTTCTATCAAATTGCTGTTCTAATTACCTTCTTAAATATGCAGGGGAATTAGCAGAACAATGTCCATAAATTGTAGACCAATGCTTAGTGTCTAACAAACATTAACTATCACAGCTTTCCTCTACATCTGTCTTATCTTTCTCCTCAACAGTCTAATGACTGGCAACAAGAAGAAATCGGTTGTTCAAACATTAAAATCCACAGTCTTCACTTTTACAAAATGTCTTTCCAATCCCTAGGCATTAACGTAATCCTTTTTTTCTGTGTGTGAAGAATATCCCTTTCCTGTGCACTATGCCAAGGCTTTATGTCTGCTTTCCACTATCTTCCAAGTTACTCCTCCAGACACACGCATGTACTTACGCTCATTCGGTCTCTCATCACATGCACATGCACTCACACACATAAACTCTCCAAGTGTCACAGTTTCTCCTTGAATACTTGAGAAAACTTTCCCAAATTGCAATAAGTATTACTGAATGCATACTGTGTGCTTGGCACCGTTTAATGTGCTTCGAATACAGCAATAAAGATAATAGTATCCTAGACAGTTTGGCTCAGTGGATAGAGCGTCAGCTTGAGGACCAAAGGGTCCAGGGTTTGATTTTGGTCCAAGGTAGGTACTTTGATTTCAGGTTCCTTCCTGGCCCGAGCCTTGGTCTGGGCTGATGCAGGAGGCAACCAATTGATGTGTTTCTCTAACATCAATATTTCTTTCTGTCTTTCCCTCTCTTCCACTCTCTCTAAAAATCAATGGAAAAATATCCTCGGTGAGGATTAAAAAAAAGATAATAGTCAAATATTTTTTTTTAATCAAATGTATCTCACATTCTGGAGGTCTGATACAGATAATAAGCATAACAAGGAAAATTACACAGTATGTGAGAAGGCAATACATATTACAAAAGTTGTGGACTAGGGCATAAGAACATTGAGGCTTGGCAATTTTAAAGAAGCAAGTCTAGGCTGACTGCTGTGTCTCAGTGTGTTGGAGACCACCTATCGTCTTCACTAGCAGAGAAGAGTAGAGACCTCCAAAAGCTAGTGACCTTTGAAGCCCTAGCAAAGGTCGGAGCTGTGCACCACCCAGTTAATCTAGATAATGGTAGCTGAAGCAACCTCCCTACCTTTAATCATGTAAATCCTTATTGATAAGATAGCCTGCCTATTACTGGAAATTCCCTACTGATGAGCTAATCTGTGTGTCATTAAAACCTCCTTACCTAAGGGCTATGCTATGGGTGTATCCCAGCTCAATAAAAGGTTGGAGCAGCCTGAGCATCAGTGGAAGTCCTTCAGCTCGAGTTGGACTTGCCCGCCTGGTTCCCCAATATTTCCAAATTATCTCGTGTCTTTTCTCTCTCATTTGTGTGTGGCTCCTCTTTCAGACCGGAACCCTGAACCACGCAGGACGTGGAAGGAAACACACCCAACATCAGTGGCTAAGTGTGGACCGGTGAACCAGGAGGCCACAGTTTGATTTCATTCAGGGAATATGCCTGGGTTGAGGCTGATTCCCAGTAGGGGATGTTCAGGAGGCGGTAGATCAGCGATTCTCTCTCATCATTGATGTTTCTATCTCTTTCTCCCTTTCCCTTCCTCTCAGATATCAATAAAAATATATTTTTTTAAAAAGAGGCAGGTCTAGCATATATTTAAAAAGCCTGAACACTAACCAGAAGGATTTAAGAGGAGGTATACAAGAAGATATGAAGTGGTACGACTTTCCAGATAGAGGGAAAGCCGAAGCAAACAATAGTTGTTCATGAGAAACAGCAAGTGGTCACTGAGACAGGGTGGGCAGTGGCAGACAATCGAAGATATGATGTCAGAACAGGAGTGGGAGGTTAAATTGCCTAGAGCCTTCTAGAGACTATAAAAGCTTTGACTTGATGTTTTAGTTCAGAGCATTTTTCAGTGGGGAGACAACTGATTTGTGTTCCCAGAATTTCTCTGGCAACTGTACTGAGAAGAGTTAAAAAGGGGAAAGAATCACAGCAGTGGAATTATTCAGAAAAAATAAATTTACCTAGGGAATCTGGAATCTGGGCTGTGGGCCAGGTAGAAGGTGAGGAGAAGGGAAAGTAATATAGACCGTCAATTACTATACGGAGCTGTTTTTATCCTTGTGTGTACATGTGTTGAGATTATTGCACACAAACTGATGCCTTTCATATGAACACAGCTCATCACCTGAATAGGGAGGCTTATTTCCATGAGATTTCCCATTAATAGATTCCATCATAACCTGCACTGCTCAGCAGAAGCATAAAAAGTACCCAAGAATTCTATGAGCCTTATTGAATGGCCCCAGTGGACCCCAAGTTCCTCACTGTGCCTGTCTATTCATAAAAAGTCAAACACAGAATAGGGTTCCTCACAATTATGATCAGCTATATCCCTGCTAGGTTCCCTTTCACAATAGTCTTTAATCTATTATTATTATTTTGGGAATTGTTTACTCAAACTCATTCTTTCATATATTTTAGGATAAATTACACAAGAACATCCATAATTACATCCTTTAAAATGTAGTCCAAAAAAGAGAAAATTATTAAAATAATTCAATCTTCCTAGAATATTTTGGGGAAGGGAGTTGGTTCTACTTACCATCACAATTCTGAATGCCGAAGGAAAAAAATAGGGCCGTGCATACTACAGGACAGGGCCACTGAGTCAACGTGGACATTAAGGATGATTTAGGATCTTTTTCTGAGGCTATCTTTCCTGCTGGCACTTGGGTTTATAAAGCAACCATAGTCAGCCCTGAAATTAGTTGTGTCAATGTCTTTCCCTAAAGTATCTCCCAAGATCTAGACTTACCTATAGAAAGTAAAGAAACATCTCATACTCACTTTGGGTATAAATTATAATATGATTTGAAGCTTACTAGTTTAGCAATAATAACCAAGGTATTGTTCATTGTTGTTCATTTGGCTACTTGTGTCTCTTGGAATGAAGAAGGGGTAAATAACTTTCAATCTCAAAATTACAACACAAATAAGCAGTTTTAATTCACACATACACATGAAATGACAAAGTCTTGCTACCTTAGTGCCACCTATGTCAATAAGCAATATTCTGGGTGGCTCAGACCTTGGATAAGCATGAGTAAGGGGAAATGCTAGAGATATTGCAAGAAAGCAAGGAGAATGGAGTGAAGAGGGAAGAGTAGAGTAATCTTGAAAGGAGCGGGGGCGGGGGGGGCGAGGATTGTATTACAAGAACTCAAATGCCCTAGTTTGCTTATCTTTCATGAGAAACATAATCCAGATTAGGAATATTATATTTTATTGGATGTATTATTGGTTTTTAATGTAATTTTAAGGATATAGGAAACATATTATTCTTTTAGCCAGTTTCAATTCTAACACAGAACTTATGGTACCATTTGATCATAACCACATTTCTTCCTGTTATAAGAATTTCACTAGATCTATATGCTAAAGTAATGGGGCTAAAGTATAAGTGTTTTCCTTCCCTCTATGAGTAGCCAGGGTTGAAAAGCCATTTCAAACCTTGTTGAATCTGTGAAGCAGACAATGAGTTCATTTTAATATAATTCACTTTCTATTTTTCATTGAGCCAAAAGTGTACTTGATTTGGAATACTATGGAACATATGAGGGTGAAGTCAGGAGATGGGCCACAGGCATGGCGTGTGCAATGCTTACCCTTAATCACCAGAGGAGAGAAGAGGCTAATGGTCACAGGATGGATGCATTTCTGAAGCTACTTTCTGAAAACTCTATTTCTGAAAATGATTTCTGGGAAAGAGCTATTATGAGGAGGTGGAACAGGAGATTTTCTTCACTTAGAGGAAAAGCTGACACTTGCCCCAGTGATTCAGTGATGTCTCAATTTCCCTAGGATGATACAACGTGTCATGAATCTCCCCTGCCTTAGGACTGTGAGCCCAAATGGAACCGTAAGAAGAGGAAATTTTGTTGTTGTTGATATTTGTCTGTTTGCTTGATTTGCTTTGTATAAATTTTAGGAATAGTCATAGAACAATTCTGACTCCAAGGGTCTTTTTATTTTAAAGAATAGAGGTATATTATATTCTTCTAAATATTTTGGCAAATATAAACTAGACATTTTTCTTTCATAATTTAAAATACTTACCAGTGTCCAGTCTTGAACTCTTCATTAGTAATGGCACATATCATGGTTATTATCCAATAACTCAAATAAATTACAGTGAGACAAAGTGAATGTTCATATAATAGGATGATCATTTGATAACTAAGGATTGTTACATGTAGTGGGGATTACTGACTAGACATAAAGATGGATAATATAAATAAATCTCAGATAACAATAAAAAGGGAAAATATCTTTTCCTATCTACACTAATAAAAGAGAAACATGGTAATTGGCGTACGACCGCTACCCTTTTCATTGGCTAACCAGTGAGTATATGCAAATTAACTGTCAGCCAAGATGGCGGCTGGCAGCCAGGCACTGAAGCGAGCAGGGAGGCTTGCTTGCTGCATCTCACAGTCTGGCCTCCCTCTGTGGGAGGCAACAGGGCTGATCAGGGGAAGGCACCACCCCCATCACTCGGCTGCTGCTGCCACTGCTGACCGCCATGGCTACCAGGCCCTCCTCACAGCTGCTGTGGCTTTGTCCAGAAGGACGTCCGGAAGACATCCAGTCTATCTGGTCTAATTAGTATATTACCCTTTTATTAGTATAGATCATATCCATATAATTACATGATTCTGATTTAACAATAAAACAAATCATTTTATTTTTGGGGAAAAATCATAATTTTTATTTCTTAATGGGATACAATAGAAAACTTTTCAATATACAGGTTTTACAATGATTCTCTCCTTGAGCAAATCTGGTCAGGCTTCTCTGAGCCCTCAGCTTGACTAGGACTTAACGTGGCTTATGTAGATGTTAACAAACACTGACATAGTTTCTATCAGCCTAAGTCTGTATTTCTGCCCTCCTCACCTGCTGTGGCTTTGTCCAGAAGGACGTCCGGAAGACATCCAGTCTATCTGGTCTAATTAGTATATTACCCTTTTATTAGTATAGATCATATCCATATAATTACATGATTCTGATTTAACAATAAAACAAATCATTTTATTTTTGGGAAAAAAATCATAATTTTTATTTCTTAATGGAATACAATAGAAAACTTTTCAATATACAGGTTTTACAATGATTCTCTCCTTGAGCAAATCTGGTCAGGCTTCTCTGAGCCCTCAGCTTGACTAGGACTTAACGTGGCTTATGTAGATGTTAACAAACACTGACATAGTTTCTATCAGCCTAAGTCTGTATTTCTGGGATGAGAAAATTGGAGGCAAAGGCAATGCAAACATTACTGAGGGCACAGGACTCAAATACATTATCTCAAGAGATTTGGGGGACAATGTCATCAAATGGAGACAGAATGGAGCATTTCTTAGTCCCAGAAAATTACAACATAGGAAGAAAAGGAATTATGATATATATATAATATACAGTATATTATATATATAAAATAATAAAAGCATAATATGCAAATTGACCAAGTGGCTGTCTGAACAACCATGCTATGACATGCATTAGCACCAGGCCAGCCAAGGTGGGTATGATGTGATTGGTCAGGGGGGCCCCCGCCATAGCCCCACAATTGCCCTGCAGAGGGAGGCCCAGGCCACTGGCCGGCAGGTGATCATCAATCGAGGGGGTAAGGGGGTGGTGGTGGCAGATGCAGACAGCACCAGGCCAAGGTGGGTGCAGGCAGGGGGCAGGCCGGCTGCCAGGAGCTGGAGGGAAGCCTGGGCGCCAGTAACTAGAGGGAAGCCGATGCCGGCAGCTGGGGGAAGGAAGGCCTACCCTTGCATGGATTTCATGTATCAGGCCTCTAATATTAATATATATATATATTTGATTGATTTTTAGAGAGGAAGGGAGAGGAAGAGAAAGATAGAAACATCAATAATAAAAAGAATCATTGACCGGCTGCCTTCTGCATGCCCCCTACAAGGGATTGAACCCACAACCCTGGCATGTGCCCAGACTGGGAATTAAACCCTGACTTTCTGGTTTATAGGTCAATGCTAAGCACTAATCTACACAGGCTGGGCAAGGGAATTATGAGGTTTTGATAATGAAAAAGTGTTTTGTCAAGAAGGAAATGGTGTCAACACTAATTTTTAAAATTTACTAGATTGTGCATATCTCTAATGCAATTCTTCAAGAAAAAATAATTTGTGTAGACAAATTTATTTTTCCACACATGTGGCATATTCACAGTGCCAACATTAACTTCCTGTCAGATATGTTTTCTATTTGAGCTGAATTTCACAGGGTATGGGGTTGTGGACCATTGAACTAGGACAGCATCCTTCACTCTAACCCCACTAAGTTCTTGCTGTGATGTAGAACCTCTTTTTTGGCAAAGGAGGCACACGATGTGGATGGAAAGGGACTTTCAGATTCAGACTTGTTTTGGAGTTGATTTCATGATCATGCAGTCTGACTAATTCAATGACTGCTGGCAGGAGGATAGAAATTGTCCTCCATGGTCACTGGGTATTCTGAAAGGTATAACCATTGATAGTTGGAGAGAAGCCCGCAAATTTGGAGACCAGATAGGCTTTTGATAGCCTCTCCTAAGAGAAATAACCTACTCTTTTAGATACAATCATCAAAACCAAAGCTTAAGAAAATAAGAGTAGAATAATATCTTTTCGCCATTACTACTTTAAATTCAATAGATTTTTCCAAAGTACTGTCCTAAGTAATCTTTCTTAACTTTAATTTGAACTTGGAAAGGTGAAGTTTTATCAGATTGAACATTTAGGAAGAATTAACAGGATATTTTCAACCTAGTGTCTACTTATTTCTCTTTAGAATTTGTTGGCACAGTATGCACAGGTTCTAAAATGACCTTTACACACTTCAACTTTGGAGGAAGATAAACTCCAAACCATAACCCACATAATGTAGTAAATAAACCACCTGAATATGGTATTCAGTATCATCAACCTCATCTTGAGTGCAGATCTAAAACTTTCCTATTCCTATTAGCAATAAGAGTGATATTTTGTTTCTCTTTTCTATTTTTAATATTTTCATCCAAAATTCATCAGAGACCAGATAGAGGATATATGATACATGTACAAGGTATTGATCCCCAATTCCCACCTTGAAAACAGAATGTTTCATGTAAAGGTTGGCTCTTGTACATATATTATTGCTGTAGTTCTATAGAAGTAAAATATGTTTTTTTCCTATTTTCTATTCTATTTAGTCATGTTTACTTATTTTTTCTGCTTCAAACAAATTTATTTTTTAAAAATGATTTTTGTACTTAAAATATCTTTCTGTATTTTTCAATTTTTTATGATATAATCTCTTTCCTGTTATCTAGTATCATCCGATGATGATTTCTCTACCATTTTTTGAAAATATATCAAAATATCTACTACAAATAAGTAACATGTGTTTCAATCCCTCTAGCCAATTTTAAAAAAATAACATGTAAATTATGTTTACTTTTAGTTCCAAAAAGCCTACTTTTCAATCCCCCCTTCTCTTGCTCTCACTCTCACGCTGTCTCCCTCTCTCATCCTCCCTCACCCCATTTTTCTCCCTTTCTATCAAATCTATACCACATCTACTGGTTATTCTCTTAAGATAGTATAGATTTTACCCATAATGATTCTTGAAGTCCAAATTCTTTCCAGCTTCTGCCTGCATATATATATATTATTTCTTGGAGGGTAAGATCACTATATGCAACTCTACCACTATCACTACCAGAACCAGATTTCACTGGATGTAGCCTTTGGTATTATAAAGAAGGTTACCTGGATGAAGACAGATATATTGCATTTCTGAGGTTTCAGTGTATTCTAATTCCATTTCTAGTGAGGATATACATGATTGGCAGAAAATAGCAGCAAAGACCTTGGGAAATTGGAAGGTGACCTTTAAGATTGAAGAGGCAGGATTCAAGATATTTTTTTCATTATTAGATCACTAGAGGCCTGGTGCACGAATTTGTGCATGGGTAGGGTTCCTCGGCTTGGCCAAAGATCTGAGCTGGTTGGGACCATCTTGCCCAGTCCCCATCAGGGCCACAGGAGGTTGGTAAGCCAGGGGGAGGGGCTGTGGGAGGTTGGCTGGCAAGCCCCAATTGGGGCGATCGGAGCTGGCTGGAGGGGGGAAGGGCTGTGAGAGTTTAGTCGGCTGAGGGAGAGGGGCCACGAGAGTTTGGCTGGCCATGTACAGGGGCCGCGGGAGGTAGGTCAGCTGGGAGGAGGGGCTGTGGGAGGTTGGCCTACCAGTCCCCCAATAGGGGCCATTGGGGGGAATGGCCGGCTGGTAATAAGGACTGTGGGAGGTTGCCTGGGTGGTCCCCCCCATCAGGCCAATCAGGGGAGCCAGCCATTCGGGAGGAGGGACTGTGGGAGGTTGGCCAGCCATGGGAAGTTGGCTGTGGAGCACACTGACCACCAGGAGGCAGCTTCTGCATTGAGTGTCTGCCCCCTGGTGGTCATAGCGACTGGTTGACTGGTCGTTCCAGTCGTTTGGTTGTTTGGTCGCTTAGGCTTTTTATATAGCTAACTAGAGGCCTGGTGCATGAAATTCATGCACTGGGGGGGGTGGTATCCCTTAGCCCAGCCTGCACCCTCTCCAATCTGGGATCCCTCACAATCTGGGACTGCTGGCTCCCAACCACTCGCCTGCCTGCATGCCTGATTGCCTTTAACCACTTCTGCCTTCCAGCCTGATCACCCCCTAACCACTCCCCTACCAGCCTGATTGACACCTAACTGCTCCCCTGCTGACCCAATTGCCCCCAACTGCTCTTCCCTGTCAGCCTGATTGCTCCCAACTGCTATCCCCTGCCGGCCCGATTGCCCCTTACTGCCCTCCTCTGCCAGCTCGGTTGCCCCCAACTGCACTCCCCTGCTGGCCTGGTCCCACCCGACTGCCCTCCCCTGCCCACCATCATATGGCAGCCATCTTGTGACCACATGGGGCGGCCATCTTGTGAGAGGGCATGATGGTCAATTTGCATATTACCTCTTTATTATATAGGAATGGAAATTCCTTCTTGCAAAATGTTTAATCTTATTCAGATTTTGAAAAGAAAAAGCAAATAAAACAATAGAAATGTCCAATTGCCTATTCAGACAGTAAATTTAACTACAGTTGTAACTTGACAATTCACAAATTAATTTTTTCCACTTAGATTCATCTTCTGCAGCCCAGTTACTCCAAACAATACATGGTTCTTTAGTTCAGTCATAAAATGCCCATAGGCTTCAGCTGTTGCCTTGAAGAATATGTTTAGGAAACTTATCATTTTTTTTTCTTCTGTAAGCTGTTCAATATTATTAACAGAATTATCTCACCCTATAGTCATTAAATATTTTATACCTTTTATACTTTTCTGTGAGATTGGTCATCCAGTCTCTTAAATCATTGGTCTCATTTATCAGTTTTTTTCCAGGTGATCATAGATTAAAATTTAATTATTTTTTTTTTCCAATATCAGGCCAACATGTCTGAGAATTACCCAATAATAGTAGCCCCAGTGGCCATCAGTACATGAATGGGTAAAAAAGCTGTGGTACATTTCTACCATGGAATACTGTGCAGCTGTGTAAAAGATTATATTTTACCCTTTGAGATAGCATGGATGGACCTGGAGACTATTATGCTAAGTGAAATAAGCCAATCAGAGAAAGACAAATATCACATGATCTGATTTACTTGTGGAACCTAATGAACAGACTAACAAAATAAGACCTGAGGCATGGAACAGACTGACATATCTGGGAGGAGGGGTGTGAGAAGAGATAAACCAAAAAACTTATGTACTTAGATGCATAGCCCATGGGCATAGACAATAGAATGGAGAAGGCCTGTGGGGATAGGGGCTGGGTAGAGGGGGATAAGGGGGAAATGGTGGACATCTGCAATACTGTCAACAATATATATGTATATGTCTCTCTCTCTCTCTCTCTCTCTCTCTCTCTCTCTCTCTCTCTCTCTCTCTCTCCTTCTTATCCAGGTCATCTCTGGGGCTTAATGCAACCTCTATCACCACCACTATGGGGCAAAAAAAAGAGTAGCAGTAAAATGCCTTCATCTTGTGTTTATGTATAATTGACATATATTATATATTAATTTCAAATATACAACATAATGATTCAATGTTTGTATATATTTCAAAATGATCATCACCATAAGTCTAGTTAACATCCATCACCACACATATTACAAGATTTTTTTCTTGTGATGAGAACTTTTAAGATGTATTCTCTTAGAAACGTTTGAATATGCAAAAGCGCATTATTAATCATAATCCCACACTGTACATTTCTTCCCCAGGACTCATTTATTTTACGACTGGAAGTTTGTAACTTTTGACTCCCTTCACCGATTTTGTCCCCCCACCTCCATCCCCACCTCTTGCAAACCCCAATCCGTTCTCTGTAGCTATGGGCTTGGTAGCATGGCTAGACAATAAATAATAGATTGTTTCCATTTCCTTAAATGACTTCACACAGCCCATTCTATTGACAATTTCTGAAGCAGTTGGCATTGATTTGAAAAGCACATAAAAAAAACTGGGTGATTTAAGCAACGAGGTTGCTAGCTCACAGAAATTCATGGGACGCTAAATCTGGAAGAACACAGGCTAAACAGAAGCTGGAGCTGCAGTCAAAACCATGCAACAGAAACTGCAGAGAATGTGGTTTTGGTAAAAACATAAAATAAAATGCAACACAGCTTTCACTGTAGCTCTGTGGCCAGCATCAAACAAATACTTTTTTTTTTTTTCTCCTGGGAAACATATTTTCTACTTGATCTGCATCTTTGTCTTTAGCTCCTGCTTCATGGGTATTTTCAGTGGGTTGAGGTTATGTGACATGTCCAGACATTAGATGGGACACAGGTATATTGGACAGTTTCCTTCATATTATGCTGCAACACATGTAACTTACCAATTTTAACAAGATAATATATTTCTTATTTATTTTCCATGTCAGCTTTATGTGAACTGAGGTTCTACTTCTTATGTGTCCTCCTGCCAGGACCGAGGGTGCAAGGGCAGAGTGATGTGTTGTCCATGAAAGTTCCCGCTCTGACTTTGTACACAATCACTTCTGCTCACATTTCCTTGATGGAAGCAAGTGACTTGGCCAAGTATGATGTTAATGGAGCAGAAAATTAAACTCCTGCCATAAAGAGTCACTTAAAATAACTTGGCAAGAGGCAAAAATGTAAAATCTTTTTTATAGTGAAGGCAGTGGATAATTATAGTGAAGGCAGTGGATAGTGAAGGATAATTGAAATACTAATAAAACCTACTAGATTACTGTATTTTTCTTCTATAGTGTGAGGTGAGCTTCATCAATTTATTTTTTTATAGAAATTTACCAAATACAGGAACAAAGTTTTATATGCTTGGCAGGCACATTATGATAATTGTTCACTATAATTTTAAGGAGGACGGTATTTTAATTTTCCCCCTCTCTTTTGGATACCTCTAGGACTATTAGTCACAAGGGCAGCATCTCCAGAGAACAGCAAACGGAGGGCTCCTACCTTTCAGATAATACATTAATACGCATGATCAAGATTACCTACTAAAGCCCTATCTTATTCCTCATAGTTATATTTAATTTTTAAAAGTTTTATGGAAGCACCCCCATGGGTTTGGCAAATAGTTGTTCAGTGCTACAAAAGATGTCTAATTAGAGGTACATTAGATAAAATGTGATTTTAAAATGTAGTCTAAGTATAGCCGATCTTTAAGACTGAAGTTCAAATGATAATAGACTGTTTAAAAAACTGGCAGAATTTCTTGACTAGACTATCCAAATAACTGTGATCATGCTACTACTATTAATTATTTTTGGAATAATTATATATTTTTCTGAAATTTAGCAATACATTCTAATAGGAAATGGTCAAGAAACTGAGTGTCATTTAGAGGAAACACAATAAAATTTCATCCAACTTGGTTCTACCCAAAGAGAGGGTTTATCCCTATAAAAAAAGATCTGGTTTACTTTCCCCCAATTGAAATTGTATAGAAAGTGAGTTTAATATCCTCAGAGAAATTACCAGCCAGGATACCTCTTGTCTAGATTGGAAAACTGGTAAGTGAATAACACAGGCAATTTTAGGAGTAAAATTAAGATATTTTTATGTTGCTGATAAGGTTCTAAAATTCTTGTTTTCCAATGTGACCTTACAATTCAATAATAAAAGCACAAAAACACTTTGTATCCTGGAAAAATATAATTTAAGAAGGTTATTAAAAACTAGTTTAAAAAATTGATAATTATTTTTTAAAAAATTAAATATTGTGAAATAATCACCCTGGAAAATCTCAAAATAATTTTTTTCAGTGGAGGACAGTATCATATAAGTTAATTTGCTTCCAAATACATTAACATATAAAATAAAGATAAGAAAATTTAAGCAGCATTGAAGTGGTGCACAAAGAGGCAATTTAACAGAACAAAAAGAGCAAGCCACGGCATATTTAACTACAAAAACTTTTATTTCAAAATAATGAGGAATTGACCATTCAATAATTGCCACTGGATAAATTTGTTCACTACTTGGGGTTGGGACCTCACAAAGAAGAAAAAATATGTAGAAAGTCATAGAGAAAACAACATCACCAAACAGAAAAACTAAACTTGTCAGCCAGGATCCTGCTGGGAGAGAAAAATCACACCAGTTAGGGAACAGAAAATTGTATTTAAAATCAATTTTATCTACTAAAAGGTCAACGGAGAGCTTTAAGGAATACAGAAGTTGAAATCTCACAAGATGATTACTATCTCTATGGCTGACAGAGAATGAACAGAGTTAGGATTAGAAATTCAAGGCAGGGGCAACAACTCAACACTGACCTTCAGTTACAAGAGGAAAAGAATGGTGGCCAAAGGCACAAGCAGGCTGCCTGTGACAAGGAAACGCGATGGACTGTGCCAGCAAGGGAGGGCAGTTAGGGGCAACCAGGCCAGCAGGGGAGGGCAGTCAGGGGTGACCGTGCCAGCAAGGGAGGGAAGTTAGGGGTGACCAGGCCAGCAGGGGAGGAAAGGCAGTTGTCGGGGACCAGGCCTGCAGGGGAGGAAAGTTTGGGGCAACCGGGCCTGCAGGGGAGGGCAGTTGGGGGCAATTGGGCTGGGAGGGGAGCAGTTAGGCATTGATCAGGCTGGCAGGGAAGTGGTTAGGGGGTGATCAGGCTGGCAGGCAGAAGCAGTTAGGGGCAATCAGGCAGGCAGGCAGGTGAGCAGTTGGGAGGCAGAAGTCCTGGATTGTGAGAGGGATGTCCAACTGCCAGTTTAGGCCTGATCCCTGTGGTTGGGCCTAAACTGGCAGTCGGACATCCCCCGTGGGGTCTCAGATTGGAGAGGGTGCAGGCTGGGCTGAGGGACAATCCC
>NW_005366834.1:4096056-4102312 GCF_000412655.1 Myotis brandtii
ATCCGCCCTGCTCTGTGCATGACAGGGGGCGGTGCCCCAATTCCCCAATCAGCCCTGCTCTGAGCCCGACCAGGGGCTGCACCTAGGGATTAGGCCTGCCCTCTGCCATCTGGGAGCAGGCCTAAGCCAGCAGGTCGTTATCTCCCGAGGGGTCCCAGACTGTGAGAGGGCACAGGCCGGGCTAAGGGATCCCTCCTTCCCCCCGAGTGCACAAGTTTTTGTGCACCGGGCCCCTAGTGTTTCTATATTATTCTTAAAAGTTTGTAAAAATTTGAAATCATGTCAAAAGTGAAAACTTGAAATTATTTAGTACAAATTGTTTAACTAATATATTAATAGATGTTTAATTACTTTAAACATTAGAAAAAACATTAAAAATTGATGACATTTATGATTGTCATTTAAAAAATTATGTTATAGAATTTATTGATAGCCTGAGGAAAAATGGGATTGAACATGTAAGTTTCTAAAGTTCAAATGGTACAGAAATTTGAGGACAAAATTTAAAGCATGATTATTATTTGAATTAACCACTCTGTTTTCAAGAATACATTCTAAAAAATTAAGCATACATGTGTGCAAATGTATAGGCATAACTATTTCCATGGGTTATGCATTGGATTACCTTAATATTAAAAACAACATATACAGGTATCAAGTGGGGATTGGGTAAACAGAACATGTGTGTGCTCTGGAAGATGATGAATACTGTCATTAAAGTCAATGTATTAACAAGTGAGGAAAGAAGTTGAGAAAAGAATAATAACAATGGCCAGTTGAATAAAAAGATAAAGTTGCTGAGCCTGTGTAGTGTGGGAAGAGCTCAGGAGATTTATCTCAGTGCTGTGGCAGATGCAATGGCGTGAGCACACTCCGCCTGCACAAGCTTCCTCGGCACACCAGGAAGTGGCATTGCCTGTCTGAGCAGACCCCCTAGAGCCCCTACATAGTACCCTGATCTTTCCTACTATTGGTTGCCCTATGGATGTTGTAAACTTCTGATTGGTCTGAAATGTTATATATGTTGCTGCACTCACACAATAAACTTGGATCTGCGTCACTGAACCTGGTCTCCGGAGTCGGGTATGCTTTGTCAGGACTCCGTCGGCCTCACCCCCGCGGGACCCCCTGCTTCAGTGTAGCTCAACGGTTGAGTGTCAACCAGGAACCAGAAGATCAAGGGTTTGATTCCTGGTCAGGGCGCATGCCCGGTTTGCAGGCTCAATCTCCTGTGGGGGATGTGCAGGAGGCAGCCAATCGATGATGTTTCTCTCTCAACTATGTTTCTATCTCTCTAACACTCTTCCTTCCTCTTTCTCAAAAAAATCAATAAAATATATGAAAAAGGTAAAGTATATTGTTGAAATAAAAAATATGTATATATATAAATTTGTAGAGTAAGGTTTGGAAGAATCTGTCTCAACTTTTAAAAACTGTTAGTGATAGAGAGTTCTACTAAAGCCATGACTTTTTACATTATAACTGCTTATTATTTTATTTATAATTATTAAATTTTAAATATTAAAACTGTAACTAATGCAAGAAATAGCAGATATATGATATGTATCATATACAAAATCAACCAGCAAAGTCACTAGTATTAAGCTATAAAATGTAAATGATTTTTACATTACATTAAACATGAAAATATCATTATATTTTAGAGAAAAAAATTAAGTTTGAGTACTTTTTATCCTATTTACTCTAGGAATTATCTTAAATCAGTAATTGGTAAAACATGGTCAAATTCATATTAAGAAGTCAAGTATGACCCAAAAATTGATTAGTAGAGTTTAATACATGAGTTTACTATATGTAGAAAATGAAAATCTATGTTTTGTATCTAGCTATAATAAAATGATAATAAATAGGCAAAAAATTCTGAAGAAACCCATACTAGTTATTTTAAAATAATTATAAGACTGGGTGATAAAAATTGGTTGATATAACATCAATGTTCATGGAAATATCTTGTATAAAAGTGATATAGAACTTTTCATATAATGTTAAAGAAACAGCAACACTACAGTCTATCAAAGTGAACTTGATGAAAAATAACATAGCAAATTGTTTAGAATTGATAGTGGATTATAAAATTTACTAGAATTACAATTTGAATGACATTTTAAATGAAATGTCTCCTCCAAAATGTATTAGAAAATTAGACTTAACCTCATTACCTATTTTATTAGGAGAAGGCAAGAGTACAAACTTGATTAGTAGTGAATGAAAATAAATAGTAAAGGATGTGTTCTTCTGTAATGAATTGATTTTTAATTATTTATTTTCCTCTACCTTCCATGAATGAATGGTTTTTGGTCTCACATTCACCCTGTACATTTTTCTATGTCTAGTCATTAATCTCTACTGATCTTTTATTTATTTTATTGTTTTCGTTACTGTCCTCCCAATTTTACCTTAATTGTTGTTGGCTTTTTTTAACCATTAATTTCTACTGTTTCACAGCCTGTTTAACTTTTTTTTACTACTCAATGTCCCCCAAGTTGTTTCACTCAGTTTAATTTCACCAACAATGTAGACCTGCTCTGGCCAACAAGATAGCCATGAGCCATAGGTGATGACATTTTGATTTAAATAATTAGCTACATTTTACATCTTAATTGCCATAAGTGGCTTCTGGCTACTGCATAGGACAATCTAAATTTATAGAATATTACCATAAAGAAAACTCTTTTCTAAAGCACTGACATACGTCTTTATTGTCATTCTTTTGGCTAAATTTATTTTTATTCCTTTGCTTAAGACTATATCACAGTAGACTCCATTTCCACTGTCATTATATGAATTCAGAATCATGAAGTCACATCTGACTTTGGCCGAACCTAACTCCCCCAAGTTACCCAAATTACCTCTCTAAAACACCAGTCTAATCATCCCTCTACTTACACAATTTCAAAATCTGTACCATGCTATCACATCCGGTATCAGTGTATTCTAACCTACCTGAAGCTCTAGGTCAGTGGTTCTCAACCTTCTGACCCTTTAAATACAGTTCCTCATGTTGTGACCCAACCATAAAATTATTTTCGTTGCTACTTCATAACTGTAATGTTGCTACTGTTATGAATCGTAATGTAAATATCTGATATGCAGGACGGTCTTAGGCGACCCTGTGAAAGGGTCATTCGACCGCCAAAGGGGTCGCGACCCACAGGTTGAGAACCGCTGCCCTAGGTTAAAGCAGGTTTGTTCCTTGTTGCCTGTAAATCATGTCATTCACGCCTTTGTCCCTGAACACCTAGTGCTTTAGATCTCCTTCCTGTCTCATCCCTTTACCTGGTAAAGTCACTATGGGTTTTGCACATTTTATTTAGCATTTTAAATAACTTGAAGAAAATCTTAGGAAGCCAGGCCCATGTGGCTCAGTTGGGTGGCCACCATCCCATGCACCAAAGGGTTGCAGGTTGGATTTCTACTCAGGGTTCGAGTCCAGGTTCCAGGTTCGATTCCAGGGACGGGGAGTGCAGGAGGCAGACAATAGACATTGCACTTTCACATTGATATTTCTCTCCCTCCTTTCCCTTCCACTCTCCCTAAAAAGCAATAAAAATATTTTTTAAAATATTAGAATATATATAAACTAAGTAACTTCTAGCTTCACAAACATAAATGTCTGGTCAGGGGTCCCATTATCAGGAGAACATAAGCAACACAAGGGCTAGTGTTTTTTTAGTTTGGGGTGGGTTTTTTGCTAGTTTTGTTCTGTTCAGTTTTCCAGCATCTAGAATGATATCTGCCATAGAGTCCTGGCAGAGCCTGCAGGATCCCGGCATGCTCTGGTGCTCTGAGTTGCTCTGAGTTCATGTAGTCCTCTAAATTCTTCCCAACTCCGCCAGGGCTGGTTCCTTCTCGAACCCTGCCCACTGTACTAACTGTTGGGAACTTAGTCCAAGCTCCTCCTTTATCCTCTGCTCACTAGTTACAGGTGTTGGGTCCAAGCCCCTCTGCCTGGGGCTGGACCTGCTAGGACGCCAGGTCTTAGATGGAGAAGCCATGAGAGGTTTTGGGTGTATAAGAACGAGTCTTTATTGCAGAAGTCAGTGGCCACATAGCCATCAGACAAGGCAGTCCTTCACAACAAAGTCTCATCTAAGACAGCTGTACACTGGCCGGTAAATACATATCTTTCCCACACAGTAGTAGCAGTCTCTGTACCCACAGTTATCATTTGAGCAGCTACATGCTGACCCCTAGACTCAACGCCTCACATCATAGCAGCACCTGAACTCTCTGGCTCAGCAGAGTCTCCTGCCCAGCACACTGGCTGGTTAACGTGGTAGCTATATCTGGGCTCTCTATGATCTCTTAGCTTTACATCGTGGCAGTACCAGCTCTCGGCTCCTCTCTAAGCTCTCCAGCCTTTTCCCTTCCTAGCTGTTCTCTCTGCAGCAGCTCTCAGCTCCGTCTGAGCAGCACACTTCTTCACACACCCCTCTGCCCAGCACACTGGCTGGTCTCTGTAGCCTCACATAGTGACACTCTCTGAGCTTCTCTATCAGCTTCTCTCTCAGCTCTCTAGCCGTAGTAATATACTTTTAATATTACTCACACAAAAGAGGCTGGTTGCCAACAGTGACATCAATCACTTGGGTTATAGAAGGGCACAGTGTACCATGAGATCACTGTGCCCTCGAAGCTGTGTATGGCATCTTAGCCTAGGCACAGAGTAGCCTTGGACAGTCTGGTGTATTGACAACATGGCCTCCACTATCAGGCGCCCCTGGCATGGTTCCCACAAATCCACACTGAACTATAAAAACCAACAACAACAAATACGTAAGACCAAAGCCTTTTTTGATTCACTATTATATGAATGAAGTATAAGAAGGCAAATATTGTAACATGTAAAACTTAGAATTTACAGTGATATAAACCTGTTTTTGATTATATAAACATGTCTTTGGTTGATTGCAAAGTCCTAGCTCTATTGCCTTAGTCATAATCTTTAACCCCTTCATAATTCTTGAATTACAATACTATATTGAGTAATTACACGTGTTAAATGCATGTATCTAATATACTACTTGAGCAAAATAATTATTTTATGGACATTAGCTAAAATAAACATTTTAGTCTTTTTTATGCAGCTTAGTAATCAAATGGCCATAATGTATAAATTTAGCTTCCCTATAATGGTTTGTGTGTTATTGGTACTCAATACATATGAATAATAAATAAAAAACTTTTAAAAATACAATTGACCCTGGATAAGTTCAATTGATTTTTACTTATTAGTGCTAAATGCCAATCAGGGTAAGTCAGAGATTTCAGCTAGCATTTGACCTTATTGGATCAATAGTATCTCTAAAGTTACTATTACACTGATTATAGGCTTTTGACAAGTGCTCCTTTGCAAATCAAAAATTTATTTATCATTGAATTTTAGATATAATGAACATAATAGAAAGAAAATACTACTAAAAGCAAATTTCTATCTTTGAAAATCCAGAAATTCCTCTTTTATAAAAAGGCTATCAAGGAAGTTGGGCTGATGGATTTTGAAGATCAATGGAACCAAACATGCTGAAGAATGAAGAAATAATGTACTTTTCTTTTTTGTTGCCCCATATTTTTTAAACTTTGTTTTTTATTGTTGACACTATTACACATGTCCCCATTCCTCACCCCTTTGCCTACCTCCATCCAACCCCCATTTCCCCCTCTTTCTCTGGCCATCACCACACTGTTGTCTGTGTCTATGGGTTATGCATGTATGTTCTTTGACTAAACCCTTCACTTTCTTTCAGCTGGTCCCCCCTGCCCCCTCCCTCCCGCCCCGCTCCTGACTGCCTCAATCCTGATTTCTGGGCCTCATCCTCCAGAAATTCTGTTTCTTTGTTACTAATGTTGTGGCCCCCATTAGTAACAAAGAAACAGAATTTCTGGAGGCTGAGGCCCAGAAATCAGGATTTTAAAAAGATTCCCAGGTGATTCTAATGTGCAGCCAAGGTTGAGAACCACTGATCTAGGGCCAATACTAGATAAATATAAATAAAAGGATCAATTCTCACTCTTGAGGATATAATGACCTACTTAGAGTATATACTAAATGATAGAACAACAGATGACATGCATCTGGAACTGTCAAGTGTACTTAATTTAGAGGCTCTTGAAGTTCAAAGGGCAAGTGTCACCACTTATCGCACATTTCAAATAGATAGAGTTTATGGCAGTGATGGTGAACCTCTGACACGCGTGTCAGAGGTGACACGCGAACTCATTTTTTTGGTTGATT
>NW_005366834.1:4102408-4108641 GCF_000412655.1 Myotis brandtii
TTGCAAATATAAAAAAATTTCTATATGTGACACGGCACCTGAGTTAAGTTAGGGTTTTTCAAAATGCTGACACACCGAGCTCAAAAGATTCGCCATCCCTGGTTTATGGGGTAGGGTTAGAATTTAGTGCCAGAACAAGGCATCATTGTGACTTTCCAGAAAAAAAAACAAAAACAAAACAATCCTCTTGTGCTCCTGCATGTTCTATTAATAATGCAGTCTAATCCTTCTAAGAGTAATTTTGATTATTTTTAAAAATCATTATTTAAAGATACTTTTATCCTATTCCAAACAAAACCTTATTATTTGGGGGGAGAACAAAGAATGAATATAGCCTCTTAAATAATATAATCATCAGTTTTGTCGTTATTGTATTTGGGTAAGGTGGCACATGTGTATGGAATATGAAATAGGAAAGACTTGGGAGATTATCTGATTTTGTTGAATGAATAAATCTCATGAGTATTTAAAAACGTACACCTTCAAAAATCAGTTTCTATTGTTTATTCCTCAATAGAATTGGGAAAATATACCCACCACTCCTAGACTCAGTGTAGTACATTATAACCAGTGAAACAGGTTTTTTTCTTATTCCTTTAAAATCTAACCTGTGATGATCTCTCATAACATCACTCATTGGATTTTTAAAACAGGAACAGTAATAACGATAAAATATAATTGCATACTTCTATATACCTGGCATGCTACCAACTGCTTTCTCTGAATCTTAGTCATAATAAGCACATTAAATAGACCCTTCTATTATCTAGCCTTTTCTAGGTTATGTGCAATTCTATACAACCCTCAAGATTTTATTGGCTTATAAGATAGTGAGTTTTATATTTTGACCATACTTTTTAATGTCTGTGGATTGGCTGTGGCACTATTTTTCACAGCTTCTTAATTCTGAGATTTAGGCTTAAAGGTCAGCTTTTACCTGAGACAAGCTTCCTTGGCAAAAGTGAGGTAGGTGAAGGCAAAACTTCATGATGTGTCATACAGCTTCTGCTGTGGAGTGGTACAAGCCACTCCATTCACGTTTTATTGGCTATGGCAAGTCACATGATTAATCCTGATGCCAATGGTGTAGCGGCATGCGGAAGGGCACTGAGATCACTATGGTGCTGGGAGGTGTTGTATGCTTCTTGTAAAAAGAAGAAAATAATTTGAAACAATAATAAAATTGGCCACAGTCCCTTTTCCTGTTTTCCTGAAAAGGAGATGAATAACTTGATCAATGTCACACAGCAAGTCAGGGGCACAGCTGGAGATCACCCCAAGCAATATGGTCCCAGTCTATTACCTCCTATGCTATTTTATTATGACACTTTTTAATTCAAATACACATAATCTTATATCCCCGAGACAAGACCCTGATTACTCTCTGCATTTGCATTTCACTAATGAGCAAGCAGATATAATCCTGCCTTCTCTGGTTCAGATTTCCTAAGTGATTCAAACTGCATGTTCAATTATGATAAGCAGATAGCATGGCCAGGCAGATCTGTGAGAGAGGAAGTATCTGCATTTCAAATGCAGGTAGTTACGCTTATGGAAGTGTCATTCCCCAAATCACACTGCAGCAGCTTCACTCCCCAGGAGCAAGTGGTGGAGACTCATTGGCCCTTTGAAGAAGCCTGTGGTATAATGAGCTAAACTACAAGAGACTGGCAATTCCTGCAGCATAGGACACTATAATCACCACATTTTTGTATTGGCCTATTGCTTCAAATCAGCAGGTTTTTCTTGCAATAACCTGCTTCTTAACAGAAAATGTTAAATATATGCATTAATGTTCTTGCTGTGGCTTTTACCAGAAGTAAAATGTGTTCTAAAATGTAAAGAGAATGTCCCATCTTATAATGTAACAATCTAGGTCTTCAATAATAATTACATGTCAATCATTTACTGAATGTCAGAAAATAGAATGTAAATACATCTAATAATTAGCCCACTAAGAAAATACCATTATTCTAAAGAAAGCCTGTATGTTATATATTAATAGGAAAATCAGACAATAAAATACCTTAAATGATATCTAACTAGAAAATTCTGAAAAAAATATTTTAGTTATTTCAATAACTGAGATAGATCTTTAATAGAAAAGGGAAACTTTTGAAATAGCAAAATTTTCATGACATTAAGTAAAATACAACTGCTCTTTGAAAAGCAGAGCAACATCAATCAGACCATCAAACCTCAGAGGGAAGGCAGGGGAGGGTTGGAGGAAGGGGGAGAGATCAACCAAAGGACTTGTATTTATGGATATAAGCATAACCAATAGACACAGACACTAGGGGGGTGAGGGCATGAGCAGGGGTGGGAGAAATGGGGGGATAAGGACACATATATAATAACTTAATCAATTAAAAAATAAGGAAAAAAAAAGGAAAGAAAGAAAGAAAGAAGAAAGAAAGAAAGAAAGAAAGAAAGAAAGAAAGAAAGAAAGAAAGAAAGAAAGAAAGAAAAGCAATGGTATGTAAACATGTGTAGTTGGCCAAATAATATCCACCAAAGCTATAAGGTTCTAATGCCTGGAACCTGTAAACAATCATTTATTTAGAAAAGAAATGATATTATTGCAGATGTGTCAAGCTAGGTCCTAGATACAATCACATTTATAATTATAAAAGGGAAGTAAAAGAGATTTGAAATACAGAAAAGAAGGTAGAGATTGAAGTAATTAATTTGACATAAGCCAGGCAATGCTAGCAGCCACTAAAAGCTGGAAGAGGCAAGCAAAAATTTTCCCATAGATTCTCTGTAGGGAATGAAGCCCTGCCAACCCCTTAATTTAGGCCAAGATACATTTATTTTGACCTTCTGGCCTCCAGTTTATTGTATTATGATACAATACATTTATGTTCTTGTAAGTCACCTAGTTTGTAGCAATTTGTCACACAAGCCATGGAAAACTAATACAGATTTTTGTACAGGGATATGAGATGGTCTGTGATAGATTCCTGAAAACATGAAAGGGGCTTTGGAATTGGGTAACGGGTGGACATTGATGGTATGGCCTGCTTACAGAAAAAAAAATAATGCAATGGACAGTCATAAATTAAAAACCAAACAGACAAACATAAAACTATCAAGCAAAACTGAGCCTGCACTTAATAATTTGGGAAATTCCTAATGTATTCAGACAGGAAAGTATGATAAAATTAGGAGAATGACTCGTAGGAAAGCATGCATTGGAAGGAAATGCAATGGTGAGGCTGGACAACCTTTTATGAGGGATGAAGAGATGACATACATGATTGCGATGATAAGACTTGGCACTTTTGAACCGATGGTATTTAAATGACATTTTGGACTTGTGTTGATGCTTTAGTGCAGTGATTTTCAACTGGTGTGCCGTGGCAGGTGCACTGGTAGCCACAATAATTTTTAAAACATGAAATAACTGACTATTTAGTCAGGGGCACTGACTTCTTTTTCTTTGGATTGTCAAATTAAAAAGTTATAACAAACAAAACAATAGTCGTTCAGTGTGAATGAGTCAAAATTATACCTATTTTTTTTGTCAGATCAGTAATGATTTTAGTAATTACTTTATGTGTGCCATGAGATGAAAAAGGTTGAAAATTGTTGCCTTAGTGTGTTGAGACTTTGGGGATTTGGGATGGGGTGAATATATTTTGTATGTGTTATGGGTATGAATTTTGGAGGCCAGAAAGAAGACTTTAGGAAGCAGAATAATTGATAGTAGGACCTAATATTTTCAGCATATACCCGTATGATTTATGTTACTTTATTTGGGGGAGAAAAGAAAGGATCTTGCATGGCCTTTGGAGAAATGATAAAAATAAAATATTCAAATGAGATTATCCAGGATTATCTGAGTGTGATCCCTGAATGCAAAGGCATGTATCTGTATATGACCAGGGGAGATTGCACACATTCACAAAGAAGGCAGTTTGATTATGGAAGCAGTGATTGGAGTCAATCACAAACCAAGGAATCTGGTGGCATCAGAAGCAGAAAGAAGCAAGGGATGAATTGTACCTTCAGCCTTCTGAGGGATTGCAGCCCTGCCAACACACCTTGATTTTAACCCAGTAATACTGATATTAAACTTCTGGCCTCCCAAACTGTGAGAGAATAAATGTTTATTGTTTATGCCACCAAGTTTGTGGTTATTTGTTACAGAGTTATAGAACACAATATGCATGATGTTATCTGTTGTCTGAACATTTTCTTTTTTAAATTTTTTGAAATATATTTTTATTGATTTCAGAGAGGAAGGGAGAGGGAGAGAGAGATAGAAACATCAATGATGAGAAAGAATCATTGATTGGCTGCCCCCTACTGGAAATTGAGCCCACAACCAGGGCATGTGCCCTGACTGGGCATTGAACTGTGACCTCCTGATTCATGGGTCATGGATCATCCACTGAGCCACACTGACCAGGCTGAACATTTTCTTAATACACTTAAGATATTATGCAAATTGCCCAATGTTAATCTAATGCTCTGAATATTTTTATAATCACTTGTACCCTTTTCATTAATAAAACCGACTACCTATCTGAACAAAATGGCTTCATATTAGAAGATGAACTTTATTATCAAATTTTAAAGAAGCAAAGAAAGAAAAAGTAGAGTAGGGAAAGGATATGAAAGCAAGGAGTTTTAAAATTGGGTGCATAATGCATCTAGTCTGCTTTCCCCTGTCTAATTTAGGATACCTGCCAGTAAAAAATGACCTAGCAAATATGTTAAAATGGTTTTAATTCTAAAGTGACATGTATATACAGAAGGTGAAAATATTTTTCTCCACTGTACTGTTACCTGTTTGGAGTCTGGTAGACTAGCTTGTAACCTGAACACCTTTATCCCTCACCATATCTTCTTCACTTTGCCAGTCTTCTGATTTCTCTGAGAATTTTCCAGAGCTCTATTTTTACCCGTTTTTCCAATTGCACATGACCGCAAATACTTAGTCTTTTAAAAAATATATTTTTATTGATTTCAGAGAGCGAGAGGTAGAGAGAGATAGAAACATCAATAATGAAAGAGAATCATTGATCAGCTGCTTCCTGCATGCCCCCTACTGGGAATCGATCCTGCAACCCAGGCATATGC
Source organism: Myotis brandtii (assembly GCF_000412655.1). Lineage (NCBI taxonomy): Eukaryota > Metazoa > Chordata > Mammalia > Chiroptera > Vespertilionidae > Myotis > Myotis brandtii. The sequence goes on from NW_005366834.1 coordinate 4,107,497, forward strand.
CCAGACCAGGAACTGAACCATGACCTCCTGGTTCATAGGTCAATCCTCAACCTCTGAGCCACACCTGCCGGGGCAAAGCTATGTTCTTTCTAATGGGTCGATCAAATGTCTTACTTCCAGAACGTATATTTTCATCTCTAAAATTGATATTTGATGATGGTTGCCTGGCTATGATGATGTCTGTGATGTGTGTGTAAGTGCAGTGTGGTATCGCTTATAGTCCTGGGATGGGATAATGTGATGCAAAGATGTTTAGAAACCTCAAATTAGTTTTAAGCTAATATGTAACCCAGGTTACATATTTTCACCTTATCTATTACACTGGTATAACACAAAGAATATGAAATATATTTATTTATCTAAATATCAGTCCATATCTAATGATTTTAGTCTGACTCACTCATTATAAATAAGTCATGATTTTCCATGAAATCTCCTTAGAAGGGTATTGAAAGCTCCCAGCTCCATACTGTGTTCTCTGCTTCATTGCCCACTCAAGACACGTAGAATATTCTGCCATTTCCTGAAGTAATGGGTCTTTTACAGCTCCATGTTTTAGGAGGTTTGCTCTCTATTCTTGTAATAAATTTACACCCTTATCTTTGTATAAACCTCCACATACTTCAACTTGAAAAATTAACATTCTATATACAATTTCCTATCCCACCAGGAAAATTTAGCTCCACTGCATGCTGTTTGTCCACTGCCCTTTATATCTTCATCATAGGATTTACTATGTAATAGTGCCATATATTTCTGGGCCTGCTTCAGTAGAAAAACACTGCTCAAATAAAAATAACCTTAACAAAATTATTTTGATGTTAAAACTTTATTTTTAGAATAATTCTATTTATACAGTTGTATGTGCATGTTGCAGGAAAAGTGATATAAGGTGAAAGATATATCAGAAAAAAATATATTTATAGTCCAAAAATATGCAAAGTAGACCCACAAATTGAAATTTGATTTACTTTTTTTTTCAAATGATGTGTGTGTGTGTTTCAAAAGAGATAAGGCACCAATATATTTTTATGCATAGATATCATTTTCAATTGAAAAAAATCCAAGTGAATATTTCTAATTCTATTGCAAGACACATTACATTCATAAATTTAAAAGCAAGTATCTATATTCTGTAGATAATA
>NW_005366834.1:4108689-4117093 GCF_000412655.1 Myotis brandtii
GATAATATGCATATATATATATATATATATATATATATATATATAGCATTTTCTGAGGAATATTAGAAAATAAGTCCCTTATTTTTATAGATGGGAAAGCCAAGATATAGTGAAATTGTTAATGTATGTGCAGCATACAATTGTAGCTAAAATAATAAAAGTTTATCCTTTATAATCTACCCCAACTGTGTTTCACTTATGTGTATAATTTGTGTTTACATTGAACTTTCTTCAAAGCAATTTGACATGTTTTGCAAACATTTTCTTAAAATTATTTCAAACATCCCTACTAGCTTTTGACTCAGAGTGGTCACTCTACTGAAGACTATTGTCATCAAATATTCCTCTATTATAACTTTTTTTTTTAATGATGGTGCCCTAAGGATTATCAATAACAGTTGTGAGAAAAGAAATTTTCAGGGTTCAATAGCAATTCACACACAAATCCAGTATTTTTGGTTATTGTATGTAGTGTAAAAGCCATTTTCCATGTTTTCTTGATAGATGGTAGAATCTTAAATATGACTTTCAACATGGAATTCAAGGCATTTTTTAAACCAACCTACAAAAGGAGAAATGTCAACGTTTCTGAAGTCAGTGAGAAGGGAATGATTAGCATGATAAATATCTCCCTGGAACACACTGGGAACCCTGCACGTTTCTTAATGGGCAAAGTTACTCTAGACCTGGAAGTTCTGGTCAATGATTTTTTAACTATCTCTCGAGGGGAGTATCAGAAAGCTCACAGTGGGAGGAATAACACACACATTTCTCAATATCCACATTACATTCCACAGCCTGATTGATCCAGAAATTGGAGAAGATATAGAGATAAAGATCTCGGAACTTCCACTGAGGCAGGAGAGGCTCCCGCCACTGTCACTGTGCTGGCCAGCCTTGAGCCTGGCTTCTGGCTGAGCAGGGCTCCCCCTGTGGTCAATGTGCATCATAGCAACCGGTTGTTCTGGTCGTTCCACCCTAATGATTGCTTAGGCTTTTATTATATAGATACTAGAGGCCTGTTGCATGAAAAGATTCCTGCAATAGGCCTTCCCTTCCCCTGGCTGCTGGCACCGGTTTTCCTCTGGCACCCGGGACCCAGGCCTTCGCTCCGGCCAGAGCCGCCTTCAAGCCATCGCTGCTTCGGCTGGAGCCACCTTCACTCTTTGCTCCGCCACTTCATGCCTATGTATGCAAATTAACTGCCATCTTTGTTGGCAGTTAATTTGCATATCTCACTGATTAGCCAATGGGAGGCATAGTGAAGGCACGGTCAATTACCATATGTGTCTATTATTAGATAGGATTTTAAATTAATATAAAAATTCAAAACAACTCTGATTAAAAACCTAAGTTATCTAATTATTGTAGGGTATCCAAAAGAACTTGTTTTATTGTCATTTTGTTTTTAATGGAAATGTTACTTACCAGAAAAGAAACATTCAAATCAATTAAAATGATGGTAATATATCATCAAATCAATGAAATATGTACATACATATAGAATTTTAAATTGCTTTAAAGGATTAGAAATTAACTGTGGTTGCCTTTTTTGACAGTTATAAAATTGGCAGGCTCATAAAACCATGGCAAAAATCCTGGATTTCTTTCTCTGAAACAGAAATTAGAAATACTGTACATGTTTCAAAATAAAATCAATTAGCTACAAGTAGATATATTTTGTGCCTTAGGGTTTATTACTGTATTTAACTCAGGCTAAAACTTTCCAAGTTATGTTGACATCATGTAACATGTTGTTAGAATTTCACAATTTAGGTGGAAAAATCATAGTGTACAATTGCGAATTACTTATGAGTACTTAGGGCTTATAGAATAATTGATCATCTGAATAAAAAAAAGAATAAAATGTAGAAAATCCAAAATTATGATTTTGTGTGTCCAAAATCATGATTTCATTTTCATTTCAGTAGATGATTTATCTTCTACTTCTCAGATAAAAAGGAAATCATCAGATAATCTGTTGAAAACTCATTTCCAAACATATCTACTTATCAAAAACTTTATTCATTTTTGTGTATATACCCATATAATGCATACATACTGCACAGAAAGTACTCAATAAATAAATTTTCTTTCATATTGTATACGTACCCATGGGATTGGATATCTTTTGAGTATGACGGAATTACGTAAGTAGTGACTTGCATTTGTTTACACCCGAAATTACATATATTATCTGTAACATATTACTTTATTTGGGGCAATGTATTCAAGATATATATTGATGATCTCAAGGAGAAAAACTTGTCACCCTTATCTAAAAGCTTGTGAAAGGCACGTATAAATACAATTCCATTCTTAAAAATAAGCATTGTTACCGAAAGCCTCCTTATTTCCTGGCTTCATGTTTTCATGTGAAGCAGGCTCCACTGGGTGCAGCTTGGCCCAGAACAGAGTGCCTACCCTACAGGTAAGTGTGCAAGGAAGAACTGAGAGTGCAAAAAGAAAGTCTTCCTCTCTTTTGCAGAAACTGCCTGATTGCCAGAGAGTTCTACTTTCTGCTACTCCGTGTTAAAGCTATTACAGTCTCTGCCTCGGGGAGGGTAGCCTGCCGTAGAATTGGTAAGTGATGCCAATGATTGTAAGTGATTTATATTCAATTTTAGAGTGAGGTCAGAGGGAGCTCATTTTTGTTCTATTATACACTATTACCTTTAAAGTGTTAATTAGATCTTCCTTTACCTGACACCTACTCTTTTTCTTTTGGTTTTCTGAATCAGGCAGGAAAACCTCATGCTATTGATTGGATTCCAACATAGAAATAAAATATAATGAGTAGCGAAGCATCATTCCACATTAGATTCACAGCGTATTCATAGTGTCAAAAATAAATGTCCAGCCTGGCCAGTGTGGCTCAGTGGTTGAGCATTGACCCATACACCAAGAGGTTGCATATGCCTGGGTTACAGGCTTGATCCCCAGTAGGGGGTGGGCAGGAGGCAGCAGGACCATGTTTCTCTATTCTATAAACATTTGAAAGTGTAAGTTTTCTTATATTTTAATGTTTTCTCCTTAAATCAATATTATTTAAAATTATCACTCTGGCTCTCTTTTGTTATACTCACCTTTTTCCTGGCCCATTTTCATTCTGTTTGTTTTATTAAGATACACATATGGACTATCTGAATATCTGAATTTCTTTTCTTTATACCTAAATGGATGTACTCATTAAAATTATTTCTTCAAGATTTGTATTTGGTAGAATTGCTACCATCTTATTTTATTTGGGTATTTTTCTTGGATTATGACAGGCAATATGTTTTTCATATTTTCTCTTGGATGGCATACTCATAGTCTGTCTTGAGCCTGTGTTCCGCATTTCCCCTTTACATTTCTCTCTCGCATCCCACTCATGATGGCCCACTCTGTCTCTCCCCATCACCCCTTCATTTTTCAGGAGAGCTACTGGTGTCCTTTCTTCCTGCTTCTCTGTGTTCGGGTGCTTTGGAAAGTAGAGCTCAGCGGGCTGCTGGCAATATAAATAGTTGGATTTGCTCTCTACATTTTTTCAGTTACTGAATTGAAAGTACTGGGCAAAGATTTATTCCATTCTATAGAGGAGTGCTGGATAATCCCTCATTTCGGGATGGGCTCCTGAGCCTTTGCCAATGCAAGAGGCAATTGGATACTTATACCCTCGTGCTGCCATCATGTCGCCAGAAACTGCTCTTCTCTGTTCATCCACATAAGCACAGCTTATAGGGAAAAACACACACATAAATATACTGTTTTTTAGTTATAGTGGCAGTGTAAGACAATTGCATGGAGTTTTGGGGTCACTTTTCTTTGATTGCCATATTCTCATCAGGATTTGTCTCTTTGTTTAGTACTATTTTCCCGTCTGTTTTATGAATAATCTTTATTATTTTATTAGAGAAGATAGAGTAGGCTGTGTTATTATAACAAACATGCGTCGATATATCTGTGTATTAGCACAGTAAAGTTTTATTTTCTAGTCATCACAGTCTGTTGCAGACCAACCCTTTCTTATTGGTGACTTAGGAATCAGGCCATTCCATTGTGTAGATCAGTGGTTCTCAACCTTCCTAAAGCCTCGACCCTTTAATACAGTTCCTCATGTTGTGGTGACCCTCAACCATAAAATTATTTTCGTTGCTACTTCATAACTGTAATTTTGCTACTGTTATGAATCGTAATGTAAATATCTGATATGCAGGATGTATTTTCATTGTTACAAATTGAACATAATTAAGGCATAGTGATTAATCACAAAAAACAATATGTAATTATGTATGTGTTTTCTGATGGTCTTAGGCGACCCCTGTGAAAGGGTCGTTCAACCCCCAAAGGGGTCGCGACCCACAGGTTGAGAACCGTTGGTGTAGATGAAGATTGGATCACTCCAAACTCCTGCTGAAGGGCAAAAACAGGCAGGGACAAGTTGTACAATGGGCCAGCCCTTGTGGCCAAGCCTTGAAGTGTTTTATATCACATATGCCTGCATTCTACCAGTCAGAATTCAACCACACAGTCCCTGGCCTGTCAGAAAGATTTGGAAGACTGATTTCTGTGTCCAAGAAAGTGCTTTGAATAACCTTCTTATCTTCGGCAGAGCATTTTGGTGATCAAATCACTTTATTCCACTTTCACACACAGAGCGTTCTTAGCCATCCCAGTGAGAGACAATATAAAGTCCCATCTGGTCACCGATATTGCTCAGAGTCCATGTCACTAGGAGCCATCAAATCCAGATGCGACTTCCTTTTGTCTGGAGACCTACAAAGTTAAAAGGCAAATTATCTTCCCCTCTCTAGCATACACACCCAATATGCCGTGATGGGGCAGGCCCTGGATACACACAGTAATCGCTCCCATTTGGCAAGGCAAAGAATAGGATGCATACACTATCCACCACAAATACAATTTACATCCCACCAGGAAGAGATTTCGTTCAAGTTTCCAGGCAGAACATTGGGAGTGAAGGAACGACCTTGGTTAAACTCTGCTTCTCCTCGCTGGAGGGAATACTTTGTCTAGTGTTTTTGCAATGTCTGTCTCCGATCTCTGAAAACTGGGTTACTGTTCTCCTTGGCTATACTGAACTGGAGAATAGAGACAATATGTTCCTTGAGGGGTCTACAATGAGCCTTTCCCCTCCTAAAAGAAACTGGGTACCCACAGATTAAATAAATCTTGAAGATTTAAAATCTTCTCTAGATGAACTAATAGTTTCTTTGATAAGCCAGCAAAAAACTTAATATACTTCTGATCCACTTGTTTCTGACACCTAATACACAAATGTCGAGTATATGTTATTTGCCTGTTTTCTGGCCCCATGCTCCTCTCATTCTCTTACCAGATGGGAGTGTCATCTTTAATTTGATCTTTTTCCTGGGTCTCTTTAGTACAGCGGTTCTCAACCTGTGGGTTGCAACCCCTTTGGGGGTCGAACGACCCTTTCACAGATGTCACCTAAGACCATCGGAAAACACATACATAATTACATATTGTTTTTGTGATTAATCACTATGTTTTAATTATGTTCAATTTGTAACAATGAAAATACATCCTGCATATCAGATATTTACATTACGATTCATAACAGTAGCCAAATTACAGTTATGAAGTAGCAACGAAAATAATTTTATGGTTGGGGGTCACCACAACATGAGGAACTATATTAAAGGGTCACGGCATTAGGAAGGTTGAGAACCACTGCTTTAGTAGATCAAGTTTTTTTTACTGGCCTCTTCTAAAATTCCATTTCACATAAATATTCTCTCCCAATCTTGGGGAGGCTTGAATTTCTAGAATCTCTCTTATCCTTCTTCTTATATCTTTGAAAAATGTGTCAGTGGCTACACTTACCACTCTCTTCCTTAATAAATCAAGTTTTGTAGGCATGACTTCTACCTCCAAATTCAGAGCAGGTGACTTTTATATTTCCAGTCTTTTACATCAGTTGCCCTGCCGCCTCTCTTGAAGTTGTTACCTTGCAGCCTGAGGCATGAGAAATAATGCTTTGCGATATAGTTTAGCTTTTTAGGAATACAGCACCTTATGTCTGTATCAATTTCATTACTGACTGGATAGACTAGAGCAGCCGTGGGCAAACTACGGCCTGCGGGCCGGATCTGGCCCGTTTGAAATGAATAAAACTAAAAAAAAAAAAAAAACGTACCCTTTTATGTAATGATGTTTACTTTGAATTTATATTAGTTCACACAAACACTCCATCCATGCTTTTGTTCCGGCCCTCCGGTCCAGTTTAAGAACCCATTGTGGCCCTCGAGTCAAAAAGTTTGCCCACCCCTGGACTAGAATCTAGTCACTAGACTATCCTATGGTAAAATATTGCCAAGTCCTATTGTCTTAATTTATTAAAGTGTTATTTATTGCCCTAGCCGGTTTGGCTCAGTGGAAAGCCGAAGGTCCCGGGTTCGATTCTGGTCAAGGGCACATGCCCAGGTGGCAGGCCTGATCCCCATTAGGGGACATGCAGGCGGCAGCCAATCAATAATTCTCTCTCATCATTGATGTTTCTATATCTCTTTCCCTTTCCCTTCTAATTTCAAATCAAAAAATATATTTAAAAATAAAATAAAGTATTATTTATTATTAAAGGTCTATTTATGAACTTACAACATCCATATCCACAGTTTCTCTCTTAAATTATGAATCTTCCCAGCCAGTGTGGCTCAGCAGTTGAGTGTCCACCCAGGAACCAAGAGGTTGCTGTTTGATTCCTGGTCAGGGCACATGCCTGAGTTGTGGGCTTGATCCCCAGTTTGAGGCATGCAGGATGCAGCTGATCAATGATTCTCACCATTGAAGTTTTCATTTTTCTTTCCCTCTCCTTTCCTCTTTGAAATCAATAAAAATGTATTTTTTAAAAATGTTATTTCTGTGACTTCTTCCTTCTCATATCTGTGCCTTCTAACCCAGCTATTTCACAGAACTATAGAGAAGTAAAAGGAGAAGAAAGACATAGAACATTTTGAAAGAACCACCTGGAAGTAGCTTGTTTCATTTTTCTTCATACTCCCTTGCCCAGAACTTAGTCCATGCCCCCCTAACCAACCTCAACAGAGGCTTGGAATATGGTTTTCTTGTGTTCCCTAGAGCAGTGGTCGGCAAACTGCGAGCCACATGCGGCTCTTTGGTCCCTTGAGTGTGGCTCTTCCACAAAATACCGACTTCTGTGCATGGGCCACGAAGTTTCAATAGCACTGTGCATGCGGTATTTTGTGGAAGAGCCACACTCAAGGGGCCAAAGAGCCGCATGTGGCTCACGAGCCACAGTTTGCCAACCACTGCCCTAGAGGATAAGACCATATAATGAATTCTCTTCCATACCTTGTTACTGATGCAGTCCACTAGCATTGGATGGTCATAATAGCTGTGCCCTTTTCTACTTTACCCCAAGACGAGAAAAAAATAAGTTACCCTATGAATTTCTTAACTCTCTGATAGTCACTATTTATTCATGTAAGATAGGTGTGTTTCCTGTTATTGAATTAAATTACATATCCCTAGACTCATATTCCCTCACTAAGCATTTTCTTAAATATGTGTGAGTTTTCTTAATTTACCTGATTTTTTCTCTCCTTTGATTTCTCATTCACATTCCTATTTTTTACTTCATTTTGCTTTTGAAAGAATAAGCAGGATCAATGAATAAACATCATATTAAGGAAAATGTATAAAGGTATTACTTTGCAAATTCTAAATAATCATTGACTTATGTTAGAAAATACACATGAAATATAAAGTAAAACAGTGACTATAATAATTACATACTTTATTTCTCTAGTTTATCAATCTTGTACTTTTTTTGCCCCTTTTTGACAATAATCAATGTATCAAGTATCACTGCATTCTTCTATTCATTAATATTAAAACCCATGGTATTTATACAATTTTACTCTTATTGGACTTTTTATTAACTATCCTCAAAAACATTTTTATGGTCCATAGAGACATAATTCAATGATATTTTTCCTGAAAATTTGACCCAACTGGTTGAAAATATGCTTTCCCTAACTAATTAAGCTTGGTCAGTTAGAAGTGTGGTTCCTTTAACTAGCTATTTGAGAAAATGACCTCCTTTTCCCATCGTTAGTTCTGAGATACTTCACTACTTGCATGACTTATCAGCTAATTTTTAAGAATCTACCATCTCTGCAAGAATTGCCACTTTCCTTCTTGTTTTAGAGATTATAGCTGAAGATACTCAAACAATAAAGAACAATAAGTATGATTGTTTGAAGGTCAAAGCATATTTTCCCTTAAACTCTATTCTATCAAAAAATCTTATTACTTCTCTAGCAATCTTATCACATAGGGTAACACATTAAACTTTAAAACAAGATTGATTTTTTTGTCATAGACTTAATGATGGCACCTATTTTAAAATATATAT
>NW_005366834.1:4117178-4135768 GCF_000412655.1 Myotis brandtii
TTTAGAGAGGAAGGGAGAGGGAGATAGAAACATCAGTGATGATAGAAAATTATTGATCGGCTGCCTCCTGCACACCCCCTTACTGGGGGTTGAGCCTGCAACCTGGGCATGTGCCCTCCACAGGAAGTTAACCTGCAGGCTGAGGCTCTATCCAATGAACCAAACCAGCTAAAGCAATGATGACATCTTTATGCAAATTTTTACTGTCTGTTGTGCTAAGGTATGAGTCTAAATAATGAATCTCTCTCTTAGATAATTTTTTCTTTAGTTGGCGCATGAGAAAATTGCTTATCTAAAGGTAAATGTAAAAATAATACCAAGATATTACTTTTCCCTACACTGGCAATGAGGACTTGATACACAAACAATTCTCTTTATACTGATGTTATTATTAAGATGATATGAGTCACATCTATTAAATTGATTTGATGGCCATAAGTAGGATGGTAAATACAGGATTGCTTATTTTATTACCAAATGTTGAATTAATATAAATATGTGGACAAATTTATCGGAATAATATTCAAAAATTATACAGATTTCATTTATAACTTCAACATATTCTTTCAATACAAGTGACACATTGCAAACTCATTTTGGAAGAACATTAATAAAACATAATTAAATTGGGCATTTTATGCTGTTTTAGAAATGGCCATTCTTAAAAGTACAAAGAAAAGTATCATTGTACATCCTCTATGCTTTCTAGGTAACCCTAGGAAAGTTTTATAATTTTATTATAAAATCAACTTCTTTTTAGTTTGCTGAAATCTGAGTTCTCTCAATTAAAATTAGATTATTTTGAATTTGTACAAGCATTGTCTTCCAAGTTTAAAAATATTCCTACATGTTAATTCAGGTTTAGTTTTATAATTTTTAAGGCCCTGTATAAAATAAAATAAAATAAAATGATGCTCCTTCGAAATGTTGAAAACACCAGGAAAAAGTAATATACTAAAATGTATACTTAAAAATATGGTTTCACAATTATGTATATTTCTTTAATTTTGATTTTATCCTAGTAGTGTAGATAGCATGAATCATGTCCCCCACAATCAGTCTGCAGAAATGGATTCTGTATTAAAACTTCAATTTCATATGCCATTTTACACATTGAGGCATTTTAACATTAGCTAAATTAGAGCCTCATGACTTTTCTTTGGTTTTCTGAAGGAGTTTCAGAGAATAAACGATTTTGAGATAGAGGTCTCCATGGTATTCTTTTTGCTTTCAGACATTCCCCTTCTGGACTGATGTTTGCTGATTTGTCCACGCCGGACACTGCTGATTTTCTCCTCCCTCTCTCCATCTCCTCTTTAAACTTGTGGTTTCTGTGTCCTATCTTTGTCACCTCCAGGTGCAATAAAAATATTTGAAAGCTCTGTTCTCTTTGGTCATATCTCAGGTGTCTCCGGCCAGGAACACTGTGTAGACATTCTTACTTCCAACCTGATGCAAAGAGCTAGAGCATTCCCAAATCTACTCCGGGGCCTGGGGGACACACAATCCACTCTCAGACCTCGCCCCCCCCCTCATCTAGGTTCTGTCTCAGGAACCCACCTATGCCAAAGACTCTAGCCTCCTCTCAATACATTATTTACTTATATCTGGTAAACTTGGGCATAAAATAATTTGCGTAACCATGACTCATTGACATCTTTTATTTTAAGTCAAAACTTTGAATTGTAAAAGTCAAAAGCTGAGAACTGACTATTTCTATGGACTTTGATATGTTATCTCTCATTACCTCTTTTCCTAGGGCTATGAATGTGACAAAGAGTATGTATATGCTCTAGGGATAAAAATGCAGAGAATAAAAAGAACAGGGTCTAAGGAGAAAACAGTTACTATATACAAATAGCTTTATGTGCAAGAATTGCTTTAGGGCATAGCTCTCTGAAACAAAAAAAAAAGGAAAAACTTTCTTTTCATTTATTTTTTAAAATAAGCAGATAGAAGTGAGAAAAATGCAGGCAGTAAACATGAACAACTTCTTTTGTTTGTATAAAGAAAACATTTATTATTTTACTAATTTTTAAAAGGAGATATAGTATTTCATTATGTAAAACAGACTGAGCAACATAGCGGACATTAATGAAATCATTTTTCTAAAGACACAAATTTCAATCACTTAACTTGAGTTATGCTTTTTCAAAAGCATTATATTTATTATATGATTATTCAACATAGTGCAGCGTTTCCAATATGAAAATTACCTAGGATATCCTTACAATACACACATATACAACATGCACCTTTAAGTCAGTTTGAAAGTCCACAGTGCCTTCACCTGTAGGTAGGTGCCTCTAAGTAGGTAGTTTGTTTGGACACTTCAAAGTATGACTGATCTCTGACTCACTCTCCTGAGTCGCTTCTCTGGGTATCTCTGTGGATTAGATCAAGGAAGAACTTCTAGCAGAGATTCATCCTTCAAGCATTCAGAGGGTGGAAGGGCATCAGAAAACTCAGCAGCAGATCTTTGTGCCTTGCAATTATTTTCAACTGCTTCCAGTTCATCCCCTTTTATATCCTCCCAACACCATCTATTTTCCAAAATATAGATTGTATCTTTAAATCTAATTTATCCATTATTCCTCTAAAAGTTGTTAGGATGGGCCTTTATTTTCATGTTTTTTGTACATTGAATACCAAATTTAATTGGTTTCTTTGTTGGTATTCTTGTGTGTTTGTGTTAAGCCTGTGGACTGAAGGATCCCAGGTTTGATTCTGGTCAAGGGCAGGACCCTAGGTTGCAGGCTCCTCCCTGGCCAGGGCCCTGATGGGGGCACATGCAGGAGGCAACCAATTGATGTGTTTCTCTCACATTGATATTTCTCTCTGTCTTTCCCTCTCTCTTCCACCCTCTCTAAAAATCAATGGAAAAATATCCTCAGTGAGGATTAAAAAAAAAATACTCAGTCTCTTACTGCAGATATGGTGTTTCAACTTCTTTCATATTCTTAATAATAATATTGCTTGCCTAACAGTCTTCTAAGGTTTTACTTACTCATGGATTATTTTGGGTGTCAAACCTGGGCATGCATTTTCTCAATCCACATTATCCATCAATCAGAAAGATAGATCTTTGTCAACCATTATTAAGTCTGATTATTAATTTAACCTCAAGGATATTTTCATATAGTGACATAATGATCACTGTAAAATTCTAGATAGTTAATCTTGAACTAATTGGATGCCTTAATTTATTAGTAACTTTAAGAAGATATTTCCTTAAACACTTTTGATTTAGCAGAAGTAATAGCTTTGTGTGATTATCTAAGAATGATAGCTTTCCTATAGATTACAAAATGATTTATAAAAAATAATAAAAGGTTTAAGCAAGTCATCATGCCTTCCGTTATTAGGCACAAATTATTCAAAAACTGTTATTTGCCCTGTTTATCAGGTTAAAAATGAAATACAAAGTAAAAAGTGAATAAGTACAAATAGTACTATAGATAACTAAATTAATAGATTCGGCTGAAAATGGTTATCTTATCTGCTTTGTATATATCTTATTAAACACTATTTCAGTATTAAAAGTGTAATGTGCAATAAAAATATTTTATTTTCTTAAAACTTTATTTTTCTTTGTCCCAGATTACTGTCCCTAAGGAAAAGATAATTTAAAATGTTGGGAAATTTGTAAATTTTTCTAGTATGTACAAGGTAACAACAAAGGAAATAGAAACAGGCCATAAGACAATATTTATTCTCTGTATCTTCTGAAAATAACTCTTTGCTGGTTTCAGTCTTTCAATTGGGGCAACTATATTAAATATAAAATATGATTAGTTACTGAAAAGACTGATAATATGAGATAGAAGATAAAACTATCTAAGCAGGTAGTATATTTATGGACCTATTTGCATCATATTTTCTAGGTTTTAGTGTGCTCTCTCATGAAACAAGAGACCCTGTGTGGCATAAAAGAGTCAAACAGTAATTAACATTGTTGCAAAAACCTGATTAATAACTGTAGACATAAACTAAACAATTCTCCAAGCTTTCTTCCTATGTTAAATCAACTGGACTATCTTTTACTCTTTCAGAATTTGCTTCAACATTTTCTGGCTTTAATCATGATCTCTCTGTCTTTATTTTCCATCTATAAGCAGATATTTCAGTATATATTTGTAAGTATTGTTTTTGGAACACTGTTTCACTACTCATAGTCACTTTATGAAAAAGAAAACACAATGAAGAATTATCTGAAGTTTATTTTATTTTATTTTTTATAACTTGTTCTGTTTGAAATAATTTTAGATTTACAAATATTTTCAATAAAAAAGAACCAATCTATTAAGGTTAGCATGTGTTTTATTTTTTTTTAAATATATTTTTATTGATTTAAGAGAGGAAGAGTGAGGGAGAGAGAGATTGAAACATCAGTGAGGAGAAAGAATCTTTTATCAGCTGCCTCCTGCACAACCCACACTGGGGATTGAGCCTGGAATCCCAGCATGTGCCCTGACGGGGAATGGAACAGTGACCTCTCAGTTCACAGGTCAACACTCAACCACTGAACCTCACGGACAGGGCACACCATGTGATTTTTATTCTTCAGTTTGTTAATGTAATGTATCACATCAATTGATTTGCATATAATGCAAACTGATGTTTCAACAAACATTCTTGCATACCAGAGATAGAATCCACTTCACCATGCTATTTTATCCTTTCAATTTGCTGTTGAGTTTGATTTGCTAATATTTTGTTGGGTATTTTGCATTTATCTTTATCAGATATACTAGTGGCCCTGTGCACAAAATTCATGCACTGGTGGGGGGGTGTTCCTCAGCCCGGCCTGTACCCTCTCCAATCTGGGACCCCTCGAAGGATGTCCTACTGCCGGTTTACAGGGATCAGGCCTAAACCAGCAGTCGGACATCCCTCTCACAGTCTGGGACTGCTGGCTCCTAACCACTCACCTGCCTGCCTGCCTGATTGCCCCTAACCACTCTGAAAAGATAATTTAAAATGTTGGGAAATTTGTAAATTTTTCTAGTATGTACAAGGTAACAACAAAGGAAATAGAAACAGGCCATAAGACAATATTTATTCTCTGTATCTTCTGAAAATAACTCTTTGCTAGTTTCAGTCCTTCAATTGGGGCAACTATATTAAATATAAAATATGATTAGTTACTGAAAAGACTGATAATATGAGATAGAAGATAAAACTATCTAAGCAGGTAGTATATTTATGGACCTATTTGCATCATATTTTCTAGGTTTTAGTGTGCTCTCTCATGAAACAAGAGACCCTGTGTGGCATAAAAGAGTCAAACAGTAATTAACATTGTTGCAAAAACCTGATTAATAACTGTAGACATAAACTAAACAATTCTCCAAGCTTTCTTCCTATGTTAAATCAACTGGACTATCTTTTACTCTTTCAGAATTTGCTTCAACATTTTCTGGCTTTAATCATGATCTCTCTGTCTTTATTTTCCATCTATAAGCAGATATTTCAGTATATATTTGTAAGTATTGTTTTTGGAACACTGTTTCACTACTCATAGTCACTTTATGAAAAAGAAAACACAATGAAGAATTATCTGAAGTTTATTTTATTTTATTTTTTATAACTTGTTCTGTTTGAAATAATTTTAGATTTACAAATATTTTCAATAAAAAAGAACCAATCTATTAAGGTTAGCATGTGTTTTATTTTTTTTTAAATATATTTTTATTGATTTAAGAGAGGAAGAGTGAGGGAGAGAGAGATTGAAACATCAGTGAGGAGAAAGAATCTTTTATCAGCTGCCTCCTGCACAACCCACACTGGGGATTGAGCCTGGAATCCCAGCATGTGCCCTGACGGGGAATGGAACAGTGACCTCTCAGTTCACAGGTCAACACTCAACCACTGAACCTCACGGACAGGGCACACCATGTGATTTTTATTCTTCAGTTTGTTAATGTAATGTATCACATCAATTGATTTGCATATAATGCAAACTGATGTTTCAACAAACATTCTTGCATACCAGAGATAGAATCCACTTCACCATGCTATTTTATCCTTTCAATTTGCTGTTGAGTTTGATTTGCTAATATTTTGTTGGGTATTTTGCATTTATCTTTATCAGATATACTAGTGGCCCTGTGCACAAAATTCATGCACTGGTGGGGGGGTGTTCCTCAGCCCGGCCTGTACCCTCTCCAATCTGGGACCCCTCGAAGGATGTCCTACTGCCGGTTTACAGGGATCAGGCCTAAACCAGCAGTCGGACATCCCTCTCACAGTCTGGGACTGCTGGCTCCTAACCACTCACCTGCCTGCCTGCCTGATTGCCCCTAACCACTCTTCCTGCCTGCCTGCTCACCCCAACTGCCTCCTCTGCTGGCCTGCTCGCCCCCACTTTCCCTCCCCACTGGCCTGCTCACCCCCAACTGCCCACCCCTGCTGGCCTTCTCACTCCAAACTGCCCCCCCACTGTCCTGATCACCTCCAACTGACCCCCACTGATGGCCTGCTTGCCCCCATCTGGCCCCCCTGCTGGTCTGCTTACCCCCAACAGCCCGCCTCCCACCAGCCTTATCACCCACAACTGCCCTCCCCTCTTGGCCTCTAACCGCCTCTACCTCAGCTCTGCCACCATGGCTTTGTCCAGAAGAACGTCCGGAAGGTCTCCTGGAAGGTCTCCCAGTCTAATTAGCATATTACCCTTTTATTAGTATAGATGGAGGCCTGGTGCATGGGTGGGGGCCCGCTGGTTTGCCCTGAAGGGTGTCCCAGATCAGGCTGGGGGTTCCCTTGGGGTGTGGGGCAGCCTGGGCGAGGGGCCTGTGGTGGCTTGCAGGTCGGCCATGCCACATGGGGTGAGGGTCCCCTCTGAGAGGGGTGTGGCCAGCCTGGGTGAGGGGCTGAGGGCTGTTTTCAGGCTGGCCACACCCCCTTCAGGATGGGGGTTCCCGCTGGGGTGCCTGGCCAGCCTGGGTGAGGGGTTGAGGGCCCTGTTCAGGCTGGCCAAGCCCCCCACAGTGGGGACCCTCACCCCATGAGGGTGTGGCCATCCTGGGTGAGGGGCTGATGGCTGTTTGCTGGCTGGTCATGGCCCCAGGCAACCCAGGCTCCCAGACTCTCCTTGAGCAGAGGCCACAGCGGCTGGAAGCAGGTATCTGGGATTTATTTATCTTCTATAATTGAAACTTTGTAGCCTTGAGCGGAGCTTAGGGCCAGCAGGGCCGGCAGGAAGCTTGGCTTCCTCCATCGCCAGGGGCAACCCAAGCCTCCTGTTTGCTCCAGCTCTGTGGCGCCGCCATCTTGGTTAGGTTTATTTGCATCCTTGCTCCTGATTGGCTGGTGGGCGTGGCTGGTGGGCGTGGCTTGTGGGTGTGGCGGAGGCATGGCCAATTTGCATGTTTCTCTTTTATTAGATAAGATTGGCCTATAACTTTCCTTTCTTCTTGTATCTTTGTTTTAGGATCAGGGTGATGCTGAACTCATAAAATGTGTTTGTAAGTGTTCTCTCCACTTCAATTTTCTGGATGAGTTTGAGAAGAATTCGGATCATTATTATTATTTTTAAAGGAAATCCTGCTGTTTGTGACAACATGGGTGAGTCTGGATGACATTATGCTAAGCTGGTAACAAACAGGTACTTCATGATTCCACTTCTATTAGGTATCTAAAATAATCAAACTTAGAGAAGCAGAGAATACAACTATGGTTGTCAGGGACAGAAAGGTGGTAGACATGGGGAGTTATTGTTCAATGGGTATAAATTTTCAATTATGGTAGATGAAAATTTTCTATGCTATCTAACATAGTGCTTAGAGTTAAGATGGTATTATGTACTCAAAGTTTAAGTGGGTAGATCACATGGTCAGCATTCTTACCACAAATCAAAACAAAGTAAAAACAGAATCAATGGGATTCAAGGCAACTCTGGGTGTGCTGGATACTTCTATCACCTTGATTCTGGTGATCATCTCATGAGTGTTTGCTTACGTCCACACACATCAGTTGTACTCATTATATATATACGTTTCTTTGTATATTAATTATACCTTAATAAGACTCTTAAAATAATTATCTAAGAAAGTTTTACTGATAATATTTTAATAACTAATATGTAAGTAAAAACCTTGATGTAGTCCAGACTACAGACAGATTATAATGTATTAAATAAAGTTTTATTTTACGTCTTTATAAACGTATGTTGTTTTTGAAAAAATGGAAATTTGAATTATAATTACCAGCCCCCAATTATGTTTGACTTTCACATCCTAAAATCAATTAGACTTTGCTTCAGGAGAAATATATCTCTACATCTCAGAAGTATGGGGTTATCTCTCTTTTAGCTATAGTAAAATGACTGTTTAATTTCCCTGAGCTTTATCAATTTCAAGAAAAATATTGTCATTCATGCCTGCTCTTTCTTTCAAAATAATTCAAAATTGACTGAGCATTTTGGTAATCTATTTATTATATTGGACAATAAAGCATATGGGTTAACATTTTAAAATGTCAAACACTTTTGCTTAATTGAACAGGTTTCTTACAAGATGTTAGTATGCAATATCAATAAATGGAAAATACAATTTTGACCTTCCCAATGGTCAAATTAACATTTAAAATAAATATAAACATATTGAGACATGCCTTATTTTTTGGAAACATTACATTACTTATCAATTCTTGGAGATTAAATAATGATATTGAAAGGACAAAATGAAAATAAAACAGATTACTCATTTTGTACCTCAACATTGAAATATCAATTTTTAAATTACTTTCAACATACAATCATATTCTTTAGATGCTATAAAAGAATGTTCAATAAACATGTCATTTAAAAATAGTCACTAATTTGTGAACAGTTATATGGCAATACTAACTTTCTCAATTTATAACTCATTGAGGGAGTTATTCATTATTATTGCCATGTTTTAGATATAGAAACTAATACACACAAAATTTAAATAAATCACCCAACACTTACTTTATTTCATTACCCAATCCAAGTAATTTTTCCTCATTGTTTCTATTCTTGATCCTGCTACAAAGAGTCAATTCATCCTTTGAGTATTTCTTATTTTTACTAATATATAACAAATGGATTTTAAGTATGTAATAGTTCACCATGTTGCCTTCCCAGAATCTCACCTTGTGATAGGGGGGACTGATAGAGCACCTGAATTAATCTGAAAAATAATCATATTAATTTCAAATCCTAGAATATATATACTTATGTGAACAGAGGGTTAAGTTTCTTATATGGGAACAGAGGGTTAAATTTTTTTGAGTTTTATTTCTTAGGCCAGTGCATCTGCATACGCTCTTTAATCCCAGGCAAAGTGATTGAGGAGGTGACTCAGCTGTGGACAATGTACAATGTACCAAGCAAGGAAGCAGAACCGTTAAGCATGGTCACGCCGTCCCCTCCAGGAGTCAAGACATCATCTCATCGCCTGATGACCAAGAACAATAGCTTAATTCTGCGGATCTCCAGGGGCTGCATGTAGCAGCATTTCATTCTCAGCCTCACCATAGTCCATTCCCCTTTATAGTTCTGTCCCCTGCACCTTGCTGGAAGACAGGTTTTGGATGCTTGTAAGCTCCCTGTCTTCTTGGTTGGCTGGCCTTCTCAATAAATGCCTTATATGATTCAACCCTGCCTTCATTATTGGACATTGTGACAGGGAGCCCGAGCCTAACTGGGGTTTCCCGGTAACACTTGCTTTCCAAAAATGTCCAGGTGCAGAGATGAGATACAAATAAAAATGAGTTTGTGTTCATTCTATTTGTACCAATATCTTGTTTAATGCCAAAGCCAACTCAAATTTTAATCACATAAATGTCTAAATCTCTTTTATTTTTAACACAATTATAACTGAATATTTTGCTATTTATAGCAAACACTTGCTAACTGAGACATTGTTAAGACTAAGAACAAAGTCACCTGACTTCTTTGAATTAGAACACTAAATAGTCTTCAGAGGTTCTATCTTAAATCTGGTTAGGAAAAGGTTGCGGGGTAAGGAAGGACATCTTTTGAGATTCATTGTACTTCTTCTAACCTCAGGAACACTTAAAATTTTAATCTTTGGTGGAATCAATGCCTTTCCCACCTATATTCACCTTGATACATAATTTATGGAGAACCTAAGATTAGTATATGGTTTTTAAGATAAATCTCAGTTTTGCTATGCTTGCTGTGTATGGAACCCAGTGCCCATTCCATCTTGTGGAGATTCGTTATTCAGTCATCTGAAATAGACAAGTATAAGTTACTGAAAGTAATTTGAAATTGATTAAATATAGTTGCACCAGGCAATAGAAGATATGAAATTAGAAGAAACCCTCACAATGATGGCTCCCCAGAGCTAAGGTGATCTGTCTTTAGTCATATAAATCCCAGTTTAGAGGTTCATGTCTCCACCAGACTGTCCTTATGCACACTTTATTCCCATTTCTGTACTCTTTAGCTAAGCAAACTTGGTGTTCCGTAAATCCCATTTTGTCTCATGAGTTTGATCTTTAATTGAAGTCCAAGACCATGGCTGTTGGTCAAGCGGAGTTGGTAAAACATCTACTCACTATATTCTGGCTGTACCCTTTAGTACTTTCATGGTGATCTCAATAGAATGCTCTGACTAATCCTTTTAAAGCATATTATCATGCCACTCTTCAGCTCAGAGCTCTCCAGTTGTTTTCTATTTCCGTGAAAAACAAAAAGCAACACTTCTGCCATGGCCATGAAGACATTCAAACATCTGACCTCCTTTCTCCCTCTCACCTCTGTTCCTATTACTCTGTCTTCCTCCCTCCCTGTGAGTCACAGGGGCCTCAGCGCTGTTTCTAGACTACATCTCACTCATTTCTGCCTTAGTGCCCTTGCTGGTGTTTATCATTTTGCCTGGAATGCCCTTGATCCAGAGACACATACTTTTCTTCTTCATATCTTTCAAATACCTCTGTGAAAATTACCTTCAGTGAGTATATCCCTAGCTTTCTCATTAAAAGTTGAACCACCTCCTTTAGTATTTCCTTTCCTTTTATTCTATCCTCCATGACATTTTCTACTTTAACTTATTATACACATTATTATTTTATTATCTGTCTTTTTTTTCTTGCTAATAGGTAACCTCCAAATGGGCACATATTCTGGAAATACCCACTGTTTCTTAAAAACGTAATGGCTACCAGCAGATACTGATAAATAAATAGTATATCAAAATCACCTTTTATATGTAAAATATTTCAGCTACCTTCTGGAGTCACTAAGACTTTAATTACAATTTATCAGTTATATATAAGAAAAATGTATACCATATATAAAACCACTGATTGTATTCATAGCAATAAACAATTCATGGCCTATAAAGAGCTATGTTATTAACAACTTACATGCAAGTGAATATTTTACAGTGAATAAATAGCTCCACATTATTTAACTCTATTAAAAAATACCTCTGGAGTTAGGAAGAAGCATGCTAATATCACAACTTTAAATATTAAAGAATATTGTGTTTAGAAAGGCTAAGGTCAAGCCAGAAACCAATTTACTTTTTTCTCTCTAAATTACATTTCAATGGTTATAAACAAAGCAGTATTATTTCACCTGCATTGTGTTGTTTTTCAATTCTGTTTTTCTATTCTTTCTGATTTTTATATCAAAATGTTTCTCCCCCCTTGTTAATTAATATTTATATTTCTGTAGATAAATAGAATTGTCCTTAAAGGACATTTCTCCAATTTCACAGATAAAGCACAAATGCCCTCTTTTATGCTTTAGTGACCGCTTATGAAGGCTTTTTATCATATAAGGTAAAATCTGTTCAAGTATCAGCCACCCCTGAAACATAGTATGTACGGCTAAGACAAGGACTGTCTATCACATGTTTGTTAACCATAACACTTAGCATTAAATACCCAACCACAGGCACCTCCAAAGCATTTATAGGAGTGACTTGTTTGCTCCTTTTCCCACTTGTTACATTTGCAAAAATAAACAATAATAGCAAATGACTATGAAATTTATTTGTCCACAATACCAAAGGGGAAATATTCTACTTTACTAAATATTTCTTAAAAGTTGAAATTGTAATCATATTTCTACCAGGAGGGTACTATATTCAAATAGGGACAAATAAAATGAGAAAGTATAATCTTGGTGGGCAATACAGAGTTATGTGTGTTCACTGTAAGGGCAGACCAACAAGAAATTCTTCCTGCTTTTGAACTATCTCTCTTTCATGGAGATATTTCTTCCCAGTTGCCAGGAAGAAATTGTGGTAACTGGAGTGAGTAGGGAGGGACAAGGCATGTTCATGGTATCAGGGTCAAGGGTCCCAAAGGACTTAGCTTGTGTTGTGGCCACTGAGAAAAAAAAAAAATAATAAAATAAATAAATAAAATGAGAAAGTAAAATTTCTAAGATGAGAGCAAAGACCAGAGAAAGAATGTGAAAATAAGTTGAAGATAAATCTTAAATGTTTAAAAGTATGCTTGAAAATAATTTAAAGCAAAGATTGAACTAATATTGGATTTTGATGACATTCATACATAACAAGCAGTTGAATAAAAAAAGAATCTCATAAAGGTACACACTACATTTCCTTATATTTGTATGTGTGAATATATATATATATATATTTCATTTATTTTTTTATGCTTGTCAAATTATAAGGATAAAGTACATGGGAAAAATAATAAGAAATATATGTTAATGCTAACAGACAGTAAGAACTCATCATGCAATTCTTAGATTGCATAACATTGTTTGAAGATATAACTACACAGAGGACTTACTAGTTCTATACTGAATTTTAGCTTTATGCGTTGAAGCATAAGTCCTCAGAAATAAGGCTGTGTATGTAAATAGATAGATAAATATGATATTATATGTAACTCATATGGATATATATGAAATTAAATGGTGGATGTGAGAGGATATGGAAAATAGCATCCATATAAACATGACTGAACTATTGATGACATATCCTCAATTTATTCTAAAGGAAATTAGAAAAACAGATTTTATTTAGAACATTTTCAATAAACTAATTTATGCTTATACTCTACCTTATCCTTAATTCACACTCTTTCATGTTTATTTACATCTCATTTGATAGGTATAAATTGCATAGTGGCCATCCACAGTGAATAATGCTGCATCAAGGAAAGCTAAAACCAAACAGAGATATAAAGAATAGTGCTTATAATATGCTCTTTCTTTTATAACTAAATCATCTGTGTCTTATATGCCTTTATCATTTACTGAGGCATGCCAAGCACATTTTTAAACAGGGCATGCTATGTTGACTTAGTAATTTATTCAACAGTATTTATCATGCATCAGACACTTGTGCTAAGCATTAGGGATACTGCATTGAACTAGAAAGATGTAGTCTCTGTCATCAAAGTGCTTGTTTTCCAGACATATCAAGCAAGAAGATACAGAATGTATGCTGATGTCCAATTTTCACCAAAGCTCCCACTGGATAACCTTAGCTGGCATGCTATCCTGAAAGCAGACTTGAAATGATGTGGGCAACAGTGACAGCTCAGATATGGCTCCAATTCACAAATTCATTGTACAATGCGGAGCTATCATTGCCTGTTATGAAACACCAGAAGTCATTTTCTGAAGGGCTCAATGCTCTCTCCATGATGTGATCCTAAATAATTAACATGCCCTCTAACTAAAACATCTTGATCTTTCCCCATAAAAATATTAGATGCTTTTGGCAGGGTATGGTACCTATAATGCACTTTATAATTTTTTATTTTTTTAATTTATGGCTAACTTCCATATTGCTTGACATGACAAATACTTTTAAGTGAATACATTTAAGTTGTACAATAGTATAATTTGATATCTGTATACTCTATTGCATGCTCACCACCAAAAATCTAGTTCCCTTTCATTACTATATATAGTATTTGATCCCCTTTACTCAATACCTAATTTGTTCTTCCCTCATTCCCTTCTCCTCTAGTAACCACCATTCTGTTGTCTGAGAAGACATGATTTAAACCTTCACTTTAGTGTCTATAGTAGCAAGGAAAGGCAGAGTATTAAGATTGCCACCTTCAAAGCTTTGTCTTGCGAAGCATTTTTTAAAAAATATGTCTTTATTGGTTTCAGAGAGAGGAAGGGAGAAGTGGAGAGAAAGAGATAGAAACATCAATGATGAGAGAGAATCATTGATCAGCTGCCTCCTGCTCATCCCCTACTGGGGATTGAACCCTCAACCCAGGCATGTGTCCTTGACCGGAATGGAACCCAGAACGCTTCAGTCCGCAGGCTGATACTCTATCCACTGAGCCAAACCAGCTAGGGCCAAAGTATTTTTTACTTGTTAGTAAAGGTTCTATAGCTGATTTTCCTCATGACTAGCACTGAATTGTAAATCCTTAGCCTAAGGACTATAAAAGTGGGGTGGGGTTATTATTACTGGCTTCAGCTAATCATGATTCATTCCCTGGGTCTCTGCAAGGGCTTTATCTTCTCTTAGATATAGGCATCTCTTGTCTTTCCTGAATAAAATATAATTTTGTTGCTTGGTAGTAAAGAGAGGGCAACTGAGGTTAATAGATATTGAATAGTATCTCTGACAAACAAAAATATAGAGGAACTTTTAAAACTTTGTGAATTTTTCCTCCAGGTTTACAAAAAGTAAGAGTGGGTAAAATGAAACACACACACACACACACTCACAAGCACACCTATAGAACCCATGTAAGGAGGGAAGTTTTTCATACTATGGATTATATTGCATCTTGTTCAATGCAATCAGATAATCAAATCAGCACATGCTATTTCATGGGGAGCAAGGTTGGTTAAAGGAATGGGTCCAGAATCTCTTTTTTTTATTAAAACATTAATATTGACTCTACTGCATATGTCCTCCATTCCCCAGCCCCTTTGCCCACCTGTACTCACCCCTGTCTCCCCTTCCCTTGGCCTTCACCACACTACTGTCTGTGTCCATGAGCTATGCCTATAGGTTCTTTGGCTAATCCCTTCACTTTATTTATTCAGTCACCCCAACCACCCTCCCCTTTGACACCTGTCAGTCTGCTCCATGTATCCACATATCAGTGAGATCATATGGTATTTGACTTTCTCTGACTGACTTATTTCGCTTAGCATAATACTCTCCAGGTCTATCCATGCTGTCACAAAGGTTAAGAGATCCTTATTTTTTACAACCAAATAGTATTCTATTGTGTAAATGTACCACAGCTTGTTTTTTAAAATAAGGAATTTCCAAAGGTTTGGGGAAACAATAAAAGGTAATATTTAGGCCACTTCATGTTTAGCATGAATATGCAGTAGGCACTCCAGTAAGGGTATGAGATCACAGGAGAGCAGAGCTAGAACTCAGGTTGAAGCCAGACTGATTGCCATCACAATATGGAGTTTTTTAACTACATAAACATAAAATCCCCTTATTGTTTATCATTTTAAATTGTACTGTACTTTTTTATTACATGCAGTTATAAATAACTTACTTCATTAGATATCCAGAAGACTTGATGCAGTGAACTCTGTGATAACTCTTCAAATTTAGTCTTAGCTATCTAATTTACTGTATAATACATGATGTGGAGCTCAAAAGTTCCTCACACACAGTTTATCTAAGCCACTCTAATTCCAAGCCTGCTCCTCCTTTTTTATCCCCACCATGATTGCACATGCCACATGAATCCACTTAGAAAATGAAGCCCAAAATCCAAAAGTCATTCCTGACATTGTTTTTATCACCTACTAGAGGCCCGGTGCACGAAAATTGTGCACGGGGGTTGCGGATGGAGGGAGTCCCTCAGCCCGGCCTGCAAGCTCTCGCAATCCAGGACCACTGGCTCTTAACCATTCGCCTGCCTGCCTGCTGATCACCCATAACAACTCCGCCTGCCTGCCTGATCATCCCTAACCACTCTGCCTGCCTACCTGATCACCCCAACCCCTCTGCCTGCCTGCCTGATCTCCCCTCACTGCTTGCCTGCCTGCCTGATTGCCCCTAACTGCCTCTGCCTGCCTGTCTGATCACCTCTAATCACTCTGCCTGCCTGCCTGCCTGATGCCCTAACTGCTCGCCTACCTGCCTGATCACCCCTAACCACTCGGCCTGTCTGTCTGATTGCCTCTAACTGCTCACCTGCCTGCCTGATCGCCCATAACTGCCTCTACCTCGGCCCCCACCATGGTGGCTTCCTTCGGAAGAATGTCTGGAATGATGTCCAGAATGTTGTTCTTTGGCTGTCCGGTCTAATTAGCATATTACACTTTTATTATTATAGATACCCTGTGACACTTTAGTAAATATTTAGCAACTAGTTATACAGATAAAAGAAATCTTGCCTTTAATTTTTTTTTTTAAATTTTGCATGATGTAAATACTTCTACAGGCTGATTTTAACCTAATCATATTTTCAGTTTTCTCTTCTGCCAATTCTAACCAAAACACTTGAAACCAGTTTTTAGAGTGTAGTTCTGTACGTAGAGCTCGGGAAGTATGTCTCAGCACTGCGGCTGATGCAATGGTGTGAGCACACTCCACCATGACATGCTTCCTCGGCACACCAGGAAGTAGCAACGCCCGCCTGAACTAACTCCTAGAGCCACATCCACAGCACCCCAGCCTTTCAGCCATTGGTCGCCTGTAGCAATGTATCTCCCTCTGATTGGTCCCCTCATGCTATATATACCCCTGTAGTTCCACAATAAAATGGATCTGTGTCACTGAACCTGGTCTCCGGAGTCGTGCATGCAGAAGCCCTAGCATGTTGGGGCTCCATCGTCCTCACCCCCGAGGGACCCCCTGCTTCATAGTTCCTGGGCCTGTGTACTTGTAAACTTTTTATGAATGCAAATTCATCATTCCCAACCCAACTGGAAAAAATAAATAAAAGAAACCAAACTCTCTGCGATTGGGATCTGATAAAGTATGCATTAAAAATCCCTTCTGGCCCTAGCCAGTTTGGCTCAGTGGATGGAGAGTCAGCCTGTGGACCAAAGGGTCCCGGGTTCTATTCCTTTCAAGTGCACATGCCCAGGTTGTAGGCTCAATCCCCAGTAGGGGGAGTGCCGGAGGCAGCCACTCAAAGATTCTCTCTCACCATTGGTGTTTCTATCTCTCTCTCCCTCTCTGAAATCAATAAAAAGTATATTAAATAAAAAGGCCTTCTGGTGCTTCTCCTTTATGAGCCACCCTCTTAGGGAATGGTAGACCCACAATGTCAGATAAGTCTGGATTCTGTATCAAGACAGGGAGGACAGCTGTCATGGACCAGGAACACACGGATTGGACAATTATGTAAGAAGCAAATTTCCTTTTGAGTTGATCCATTAGTAGTTTATTTACAGCAGTATATCAATAAGGGTTTTCCAGAAAAGCAGAATCAACAGAACATGTGTGTTTATATATTAGTCATCTTAATGAATTGGCTCACACAATTGTGGGAGTTAGAAAGTCCTTAACATGTAGAACTGACCACCAGGCTGGGAAATCGGGCAGGATTTTGTAATGCAGTCTTGAGCATACATTTCTTCTCTGGAGAACCTCTGCTGCTGCTCTTAAGAGTTCAACTGATTGGATGAGGCTCACCCACATTATTGAGCATAATCTCCTCTACAGGCTTATCTCATTGTATTGCTCATTGCTTTATTATGCTTCACAATTTTTACATTTATTATTATTATTATTATTATTATTATTACTACTAGAAGCCCTTTGCAGGAAGATTCCTGCAAAAATAGGGCTTCGCTCCCATCTATGCCACTCCTACCCCGCCCTTCTATGCCGATCCTACCACCCTGCCTGTCTCTGCCGCTCCTACCCCGCCTGCCTCTGCTGTTTCTCTCCTGCCCGTCTCCGCTACCTTGTCTCCATTGCTTGGCTTCCTTATACGGTGTCTTCAGTCTTTGCTCCCAGCTGGTATATGCAAATTAGCTGCCATCTTTGTTGGCAGTTAATTTGGATATCAACCTGATTAGCTAATGGTGGGCGTAGCGAAGGTATGGTCAATTTGCATCTTTGTCTATTATTAGATAGGATTATTATTATTTTAAAAATTGAGGTCAAGACCCTCCACTAGAAAAATATTGTGACTCACTTTATCATGATACTTTCTTTATTGCAGTGGTTTGGCATCTACAATTGGTTAACTTTAAGTGCAGGTATACCTTAGAGATATGGAAGGTTCAGTTTTGACCATATCAAAAAAAAACCAAAAAAACTTTCTCAGCAACACATAGATTTGTTTTTGACTAATTAACTTGGCACCATAGCTTTGCTAAGTACCAAGCTGGCACATAAAATTAACCATTACCACCAGCTGGCATTATCTTAACACATTGTGGGCGGATCATGAGCATTCTCATGTTTTCATATTACACAGTGTTTTACATAAATGTTAAAGGCACGCCTTAAAATTAAATACTCATTGCATTTTGAAGTTATTTATTACATGTTCTTACAAGCTAATTGATTTTTAAAGTATAATACTTTGTAAAACGTTTTTTGTACTTGTTCAATAGAAACTTATCTGGCCACTGGGTAAAGCTAGTGATAAAACTACTGATGTGCAATGTGTTAACTAGTAGAGTCATCTTACTCTTGTGCTCA
>NW_005366834.1:4135857-4154657 GCF_000412655.1 Myotis brandtii
GTATATACATATATATTTTAATTCTTACAATGTGTTAAGCTGTTTTCTGCCTTAACACCTTATCTATGGTTCCCTCTACTCATTTCTTCTCAGCTCTTTTCCTAATTCCCACTTAACTCCTATTTCTTAAGTGTTATTTGCTCTGAGCAGTTTCCCTAACTTTCCAGTTAATTAGACACTTCATTTTATTTTTAATAAGAATCCTTTAATTATGTAGTTATATATATGTTTACGACCTTAATGTTTAATTTTACAACTACTCTGGAGGCTAAATGAGAGCAGGAAGCATGTCTCTTTAGATGGTTTACATTCATTATCACCTTTAATACTCATATTTAATGAGGAGATTTTTTTTCCTGAGTGAGGGAACTGTCTTCTCTAGGATTATGTAGCATAACTAACTGAGGTGCTTGCTTAGGGCAAAATGAATGGGGAGTGGAAGAAGTAGTTATACATACCAGCTCTCACCACATAAGCAGTTATGGAGATGATAACTGTAATTGTCATGAGTACTTCTAATGAGCAAATATCTCTGTTGTTTTTCCTTCTCTTTTCTCCCTATCTTATAACATAAATATATACGCTTTATATCATAATATTTAAATATGGTTAGTACGTTTTTGTTGTACACAGGATAATTGTATGATATTAGATGACATATGACCTTTATTTGAAGTATGATTCTTATTTAGATGTTAAATATGATTTAAGAAGCTGCATTAAACTAGACAAGGAGTAGACTTAATGATGGTTGATTTTATGTTACAACTTGTCTAGTCCATGGTGCTCGGTGCTCAGAGATATTTGCTCAATCATTATTCTGGATGTTTTTGTGAGGGTGCTTTTAGATGACTTTAACATTCAAATCATTGAACTCCAGTAAAGTAGATTGCCCTTCATAATGTGGGTGTGCTTCATCTAATTAGTTGAAAGTGTGAATGGCACCAAAAAACTGACCTCCACTAGCAGCAAGCTAGAAGAAATTATGCAGCAGAAGGCCTTCAGACTTGAACTGTGACATCAGCTCTCCCGGGACTCCAGCGCTCTGGCCTACCTTGAAATTCAAACTTGCCATCCTCCATAATCCTGTGATCCAATTCATTAAAATGCATCTCTTTCTATCTATATTCATATCTATTGTTTCTGTTTCCCTGAAGAACCTTAATACAGATTTTGTAATACAAAGTTTTGTAAAATACCTGAAATTGCATGTATAATCAGATGTATAAATAATTAAATTTATTAGGAAGATGGCTCCATGGTCTATACAGATACCTTTGCTAGGATGCTTCTCTATGTAGCAGTCCATCAATTATATTAGTAAACCTAAAAGGTGAGTTGTTACAGGCTGAATTGATCCAGAATGTACAGTCTCCAATGAATAATTTATCTAAGTGGCTATACCAGGCAGTAATTTTTAAAGAACAATGTATAGCAATTCTTCATTGTGATTTTAAGAGTATGAGACCTGCACATCCTCAATCACAGTCCACTTTTGATTCTCAATTCCCTGAGTGGAAATGAACTAATTCACATACTTACATAGTTCTATTCATATCTCAGGTATAAAAGATACTTTTTATGTGAAGAATGTTTGAAAGATAGAATTATGGAGAAAAAAATGTCAATCTGTACAATTAATGTATGGGTGAGTTAAATACATCTCAAAGGCAAATTATAACACTTATCTATGAAAAATAAGCATAATGGTAAATAACCAATTTCCCTTTCTTTTGTTTCCAAAAACTTAAAATATAAACTCTATAAGCATCCAATAAATTATGAAGAGAAGAAAAGAGAAACAGATACATCTTGCTATTGCATAATTATTTTATATAGCTAGTACCTAAAATAACTATAGAATGTTCCCCCAAGGAAATGTCACAAATGTACTACAGACTAAGCCCTGTGGTTTAGGTTATTTCCTCCCAACTTCATCCCCATCACATGCGGAAAACTAATGGTAATCTGTAACCTGGTAGAAACAAGCAAGCACGTCTTAAGAGACAATATAGAGTTGGCAGACAGAAATACTATTACCCTTTCCGGTAATGAGGATTGTATAAGTTTTGCTCTTCAACTTTATTCATTGAAGAATTTCTGAAGTGTGTGCTCTTGCTCTTTACATATTAGGGAAAGATGCATATAGGCAGATAAGAACAGTCTGCTTGTCTATGCAAAGTACCCGTGAAAGTCACAGCATATTTTGTTCCATGGGTTAAAAATAAACCATTTGTAAGAAATGGTTTTCTTTTTATATAAATAATTCAGATGAAAGTACAATTTTACAAGTATCTTCCTTTCCTTGTTCATTTTGACAGGCTATTATTCATCTGCACTTGTAATTTCTTGTCCTTTATGTATCTGTCACAGAATCTCCCCAAAAGTGAGTATAGCATTGTATTACTTAGTGTTTACTTAAATGTAATGTTTCAAAATATCAACCAATCTGAGGTTTATATTACTTCCAAAGTCAAAAGTCAAGATGTGTATTGAATTGAAAGAATGGAAGAGAAAGAAGCCACCTACAGATTTACAAAAATGAATCATTACTTATTGAAATGTTTTAAGCTTCTGCATTCATTCATATCATCTTTCTTCTCACCTAATATAAATGCCACTTGAATCTATAAATTGAATAAATGTATTAGTCTTGCATCAATTAAAAATGTCTGTTATGCATTTCTTTCAGGAGTCATTTTATTAGTAATATATTTATCAAGTGATATCAATGGTTGGTAGTCCCTTACTGTGCAAGAAAAAAATGTGGCCATAAGGTTGAAACTGTGTCTTTCTGTCCCTAACCTTGTTTTTTATTCCAAAACATTTCTTACAAATTCAAAATCTGAATCATATGTCTCAGAATAAATTTTATAATTTTTGTTTAATTAAGAGGCATTTCTTATGGAGCTCTCATTTATTTGGGATGATAATGTGATTATGATATCAACATAAATGTTTATTCTAGAAACCATTTAGAAGGGAGCGTTTTCCTATAATTTACTTTCAATTTCTGAGATGTAACCGTAATAAATATTAATTTCTATGGGAACTATCAGATACAGACAACACAACTTGAACTAGTGGCTGTAGTATGTAAATCTGATTAAAGGACATTACTATGAATCATCAGCTATCAATCAAGTATTAACTGGAGGTCCTTGGTACCAATTCATTGCCAACAGAATCTCCAATTTGGTGTGCAGTGAAGAAGAAAACTCTGTTCAGTGAGAAACAGCTCAATGGCGATACAGCATGGCTATCAGAACAGCAGAGCTGTGAGGCAGCCCTGGGGCCAGATCGCTCTCCAGTAGGCAGCTCTGGTCTTCTCTGGTCCCAATCTCTGCTGGTCTTCTCCTCTCTGCTCCTGTAAGAAGTCTTCCATGTTTCAGCTTTAGCCAGGGATACACAGTGTTCAGTATTTCGTGGCAAGGAAAAGTGTGCTCTTTGAGCCAGAGGGGAGCTGACATAGACAGAAGTCTCTTCCTCTGGTCCCTGATTGGTCCTTCAGCCTGCAGATTAGGACCCCAAATCCTCACCATCTGATTAGTCCTAAAAGCATTGTCCTGATTGCACAGAATGTAGCTCTCTGGTTGATCCATAAAGATGTTGATGGGGATATAGGTGCACAGCTGCAGTTGGATGGGGAAACTTGACTCCCATTGGTTGAAACAGGAATACTGGAACTCCTCGAGGGCTGGCTCAGATAAGTGTTATGCCATGTCTCAGATGGGTGTAGTCCCATTACTCTTCAACTGCATTTTTCCATTGAATATGCTAACTAGTCCATTAAAATATATTTCATTTCAATTATATGCTTTTCCAATTGTAGCTCTGTCACCACCCTAGACCAAGCACTTCTTGAAATGGTAACTATAAACATTGGCTTCCTTTCTTCACCTACCTCCCTCTTCTTAATACAGAACAATCTGTTTTCTGCCCCATAACTTCTCTGAAATAGCATTTGTAACATCTTTATTGATTTTTCCATCTAGAAAGCTAGTGGTCAATATCCTTTTCCTTGCCATCTCAGCTTTTACTGCCCTCTTTGACTCTTTTTTGAAACAATCCTATGACATCCACTCTTGGCTTTCACATTCATTTATTCTTTCTTGATCTCTTTTCAGCCTTACTCAAGTCTACTTGGTCAGTATTTTCAGGTTTATTTTTACTTTTTTATTGCTCCTTAGCAAAGTTCCTTTACTGCTCCAAAAAACAATAATTACCTTTGTAAAGATAATGCGCAAACATCTATATCCAGTCTTGAGTTACTCTTTAAAATAGCAAAACTGCATCTTTAATTGGATATTTATTTCAAAGAAACCTCATAGGCACCTAAAGCTGAATTTATAGTCTTATTTCTTTAAGCAATTTCATTTTCTAGTTTAAATTTTCTATCACAGTCAATGCAACCATCATTGAGCCAAATATCACAATCCAGTGACAAAGAATAAACTTGGATAACTATCTTTCTAATTTCTAATTTTCCATTCCATACTCTCCACTGAAAATCTTAAATATTTATTTTTGAAATTTTATTTTTTTAAATGTAACCCAAAGGATATGTTTTATTTATTTGAGAAAGAGGGAGAGAGAGAGAGAGAGAGAGGTAGACATGTTTATTTTGTTTTGTTTTTTCTTCTTTATTCTTTAGGGGATTGTTCTTTGATCCATCTGATGTAGTTCGATTCTATAATATATGTATTTTTTAACATTGTGCACCTGTCTACCATAGCCTTCTGAGAATCATATAGTTGCAGTCTTATATGTATTCATGTAATTGTTCCATTCATTTCCATTTTATTTCTAGACACATACCATTTCAAAACCTGTTGTTTCTTGTAATGTGAAATATGGATTTTTAATGTGAGATGTGGTATCTGGAATTGTAGTCCAAAATAATTATTTGTTGAGTCAGTCAATCAATTTCTGGAAATTAAACTAGTATACAATAGAATTCTAAATTACATTCCTGGATTTTTAAACTATATTCTCCTACATTTGCTCACTGTAGAAAACTTTATGACTTGCTCTTTCTGAACATGTTTCTTTCCTTTACACATTTTCCCTGCATTCTATTCTATTTCTGTCATGCCTTCTCACCCAACTCTCCAGTTCTATCTTTTAAAATTCTACACTAATTTGAAACCCTACCTTGAATGTTATCACTACATTATTTCTATCCTTTTAATTTCATAATTTAAAAAAATCTGTTCAAAGGTACTTACAGTCTATGTTGTGTTATGGTAATGTTTACACTCTTCTGACTTTCTTATAGACCTCAAAGGATCTGTAAGCTAGTTGAGTACAAGTACAGTCTTTCCTTTTGCTTTCTATCCCTGCAAGATATGAGTCAGTGCTTTGATGTTAAAATTCATCACATTTTTAAAGTAAATTGAAAAGCTCAAGATCATAGAGGAAAGACAGGTATCAGAATCCACATCTCATCACACCATTGTATTTAGTCCTTGAACTTGGCTTAAAAATTGTTGGTAATATGAAAAAAAATATACTCTATTATTTAAAATCCAATTTCAGGTGGACATGGAAATTATAGGTACATAACATTATAATTTGTTAGTTATGTAAGTTTGTTGTTAATTAAATAAAAATTCTAAATATATTGTTATCTATTAGGCTTTTACTTGGCCAGTTGCATAATACTTCTTCACATGGTTATAATCTTGGGACATTACATAGCATATACTTTAGTTAGGCTAAATAATTTTAAATAATGCTACTCTAGAATTGCTTAAAGTAAACCCTTAAAACATCAAAGCAATTTACAAAATGACAGCAGTAATGCTTTTTGCATTTTATTTACAGGTCCTAGCCATACACAATGATGCATTTATTGATTTACATTTTCTGTGATTATCAAGATTAATTATTTCTCAAGTTGCCTGGCTTAAGATATATACTGTAGTCAATAAATTTTGATGTTTCCTTTTAGAAAGTCAATATATAGTTATAAATTATGTAATTTTTTGTAATATTTATAACTGAAAAAGTAATTCCTTCTTTTGAAAATACACTTTTGAAAATCCTTGTCTTTGAGAAAGATAGCTTGTAAAGATTACCATAATTTGTTGAAATAAATATATTTTACTAAGATTGTTTTATTTTAGCTCTAATACTCTATTTTGAATTATTTAAATTTTTATTATTTTTGAAAAGTCTAGGAATGAGTAGAATTGATTCAAATTTTTATACAGAATAGCACAAAACAAATATAGTGTATAGTAACTCACACACATTAAGTCAACATATCATTAGAATATCAAAAGGATGTGGAAAAGCCTTCAAGATGATAACATATAATACATGGAAGATTTATTCTCTTTGTAACACCCAACTCCCCTAAAGTTAATGAGACACCTCATTTATAGACACAGTTGGATTTACCAGAGTGAAGAAGATTCTCTGAGGCAAAAATAAGATTGTAAGTGTATAAAATGCGAACATGAAATGATAGAACATTACTACTATGGATTAAATTGTGTTCCCCCAAATTCATATGTTGAATTCTTGTGGTGATAATTAGATGAGAGAGAGACAATTAAATTTAGATGCAGCCATGAAGGTGGGGTCCTCATGATGAGATCAGTACCCTTATGTGAAGAAATCATAGAGAACTCACCATCACTTTCTCCCCATCTTGAGAAGACACAGGAAGAAGGTTGCCATCTGCAAATTAGAAAGAGAGGTCTCACCAGAAAATGACCATGTTGGCAACCTGATCTTGGAATTCTAGCCTCCAGAACTATAAGAAAATAAAAGTTCTGTTGTTTAAGTCACCCAGTCTATCTTATTTTGTTATGGTAGCCTGAGGTAACTAATATAACCAACAAGAGTCACACACAAAAATATGGCATTATATTTTATACTACCAAAGTAGTTTTAGAATCGGAATACTGCTGAAATTTATTAAGAAGTGCTTACCCATGAAAAAGTAATTTAAGTTGTGTAACCAATGATCTTTCAAAATTAATTTTAAACTAAAATAAAACTTTAGTTTTAGTAATCAAACATCCTTTAATTGCAGGGTATTACTTTGTTGTTTCTTTAAGGCTAAAACCCAAAAGTTAAAGTTATGTAGTGTCATTTTACTTATGGTAACATTTTTATTTCTTCTTAGCAATGAGATTCATTTTCATAGCCTATTCCACTGGTAGAATTATTTAGAGAAAAATGACCAACTAGTCAGTGAAAATACATTGGGCATACTTCACTTCAAAGTGATAAATACTTAAATCGAAGCTCATATAATTACATAGTTGGAAGAGATTTCTTTATTATCTTCCTTTATATCTTACAGATGAGGAAGCAATACTTTAAAATTATTTATAAACTGATTTTATAGATGCAAGAGATGTAGCCAGATATTCTTAAATCCATTAAGTGTCTTTGTAGTGTTGTCCTATGTATTATTTTATACACTTTTTAAAATTCCTAAATCATTGTTAACTTAAAATTAAATGTGTATACACAATACTTGTAAAATATTTTGCAAATAAAAACAAAACTTAATTATATTCATTCAAATGTTAAAATGTGATTTTTTTCAAACAATCAAAAGTTAAGTAGAAATCTAGTTTTATCAGTATTTTATCATTTGTTTATTTATTTTATTTATTTTAGAGAGCGAGAGGGAAGGGGAAAGGGAGAGAGAGAGAGAGAGAGAGAGAGAGAGAAAGAGATTTGTTGTTATTTATGCAATCATTAGTTGATTCTTGTATGTGCCCTGACCAGAGATTGAACCTGCAACCTTGGGGTATTCAGATGATGCTCTAACCAACTGAGCATCCAGCCATGGCAGTATTCTGTCATTATAAGTAGGTACTCTGACCTAATTGATGTGACAAAATATTTTAAACCAATACTATAATAATATTTGCAAATTCAATTTAAGCAATGTAAACATTACCCATCTAATTAACTTCCTAATAATTTGAATAGTACATAACATATAAATCTGGCATTTAATAATGCAACCAACATTAATAGAAGCATTGCTTATGAAATTTAGGAACCTGGAACATATATGTGATCACATATGTTTTAACTAAATACAATATAAATTTTCTTCTTTTTAAAAACTTACTGTGTCCATGAACAAAAATAAGTGTTAATAAACTATTTTATACACATATTTTAGTAAATTCACATATGTAAGCACATATTATTTATTTTAAATTATTTCATTTTGAATATAATTACTTATTGAAATACTGTATATTTCCAGGCATTTGAGATCAATATTTACTAATTAAAGTCTCCACTCTTCTAGAAGCAATCCATGAGTGTGGCTATTTAAAAGTAAGTTCTCCTGAGAAAAAGAACTCTCTCTCAAAAAAAAAAATGATACAAAGGAGGATTCAGGGGACCTGTAATATTTTGTTTATTCCCGTAGATGGGTGTGTTTACTTTCGGCAAATGTATCACCAGTGCAATTATATAATTATGTACCATATGTATTTAGGTTATAAATTCTAATTTAAAAATTAGATTTTAAAAATAGCTTGAGCAATCAAAGAACTTGTATGCATGTATGCATGGCCCATGGATGCAGAAAGTGGTGTAGTAAAGGCCTGGGTGGGAGGTAGGTGCAGGATGGAGTGGGCCATGGGGAGGAAAGGAGGACATCTGTAATACTTTCAACAATAAAGATAAACTTAAAAAATCCTATATAAACACGTTAGTCTAAAAATAAAAAGCCTGATAAATATCCTTAAAACTACAGAACATAAAGTAAGTCCAGAAGTGCTAAACATGAACTGAAAAATATGCATGTTTCACTAAATACCATGAACAATTTGCTATTCCTGCTGCATATCTAATAAGTGAAAATATAATTATTAGTTCTCCTTGAAAGACACTTACAAATTACTATTATTTGAAATAAGCCTGTAGCTGAAAAGATTGTCATTTTTATTATTACAGGTAGCATGACTAGTTTGGAGTTCTCTGCAAAACTATTATAAATATTCAGTCATCTGTCTATTAGCCATTTAGTCAAGCATTTTGCCTTGGCAGAGTCAAAAAGGATATTCTCTGTCTTGGTGTCCTAGCACTCTCTCTTCCTTAAAACCTTTATTTCTGTTCTTTAGTTTGAATGCAAAGTTTAATGAACCAAAAATTGTTACCACCTAATTTCATTTAAAAAAGAGAAATCTTGTAGGATCTGAAATAACAAAGACAAAACAAAAAATAAAACTAACCAAAGTCTTTTTTACAAAGATTTGTAACAAACCCATGTTTTCACAGAACAAATACCAGTGTACTAACAGATGGTCTCCCACCCCATTCAATATCTGGAAACTTCTAGGGGAAAAGCGTTGAAGTTCCAAAATTGTCTCTTTCTGAATAGAGCACACCAGTAAAAGTGGAGAAATTAAGAATCTTTGGAGAAGAAGGAGCTGTTTGTACACCCGTGTGCCTCTTTGAACATGCTTATGAGAAATGCTTTAGGAGACAATAAGAAATTCAGAGTTCATTCTTCCTCTTCTCTAGCTCTTTGCAAATATATAACCCGAGACACTTAATTAGTAATAGTCAACTACTAACTACAGTGGGCTTCTAATTTATTAAATTCTGATTTTTTAGCATGGATCTGAGTCAAATATCTGCTTTAGGGTGGTTAGAAGAATGGCTAGCGGTTTGGGGAAGAGACTCAGGTAAAAGCCAGACACCAGGGGATGCAGAGGGGCCCGTCTAAGGCCTCTGGGCTCCAAAGGCTCCTGGCTGTGCTTGAAGGTGAGCCTTTCGAAGAGATCCTCGCCCAGCCCAGCCTGGGTGCCGGCAGCCTGCGGAGGTGAGTCAGGTGTGGCCCATCTTCTTGATGAGTTTCACCTCCTCTCCCCGGAAGTAGTTCTGCAGGAAGTCACAGGGAGGAGGGTCTGCAGGGAGAACCAGGGCCTGCAGCTCCAAGAGGACCTGGTTCAGGTTCCTCTCCAAGGAGACAATAAATTCAGAGTTCATTCTTCTTCTTCTCTAGCTCTTTGCAAATATATAACCCGAGTCACTTAATTAGTAATAGTCAACTACTAACTACAGTGGGCTTCTAATTTATTAAATTCTGATTTTTTAGCATGGATCTGAGTCAAATATCTGCTTTAGGGTGGTTAGAAGAATGGCTAGCGGTTTGGGGAAGAGACTCAGGTAAAAGCCAGACACCAGGGGATGCAGAGGGGCCCGTCTAAGGCCTCTGGGCTCCAAAGGCTCCTGGCTGTGCTTGAAGGTGAGCCTTTCGAAGAGATCCTCGCCCAGCCCAGCCTGGGTGCCGGCAGCCTGCGGAGGTGAGTCAGGTGTGGCCCATCTTCTTGATGAGTTTCACCTCCTCTCCCCGGAAGTAGTTCTGCAGGAAGTCACAGGGAGGAGGGTCTGCAGGGAGAACCAGGGCCTGCAGCTCCAAGAGGACCTGGTTCAGGTTCCTCTCCAAGGCCAGGGCGGCCTCCCTGACATCCTGGGAGGCTCCACTTCTTCTCCGCCAGCTCTCGGAAGAGGGGCCCACGCCCTCCAGAGCCACATGGTCAGGTGGAAACAGAAGCCCAGAGAGAGGTAGGTGTGGGGGCTGCAGAGGCAGGTTGGCCAGGCGGTTGACCACAGCCTCCACCTGGTGGAACAATTCTGACGGATTTGGGAGCTCATGGTTGTTCGGCAATAAGGGGTGAAGGTAGAAAAAAACTGGTGTGTTGGCTGGTCCCGGAGGTGGTTCTGAAGGTGGTGACTGGATGAAATGCTGGAGGGGGGTCGGAGGCTGGAAGAAGGGGCCCTGGGTCTGTTCTGTCCAAACACTGTTGAAGCGAGAGACTGATCCCGGACCGCCGAGGACACTATGAACATTCGCATTTTTATATGACTATCTGAGGTAGAAAAACAAAACACAACAGAAAATGTGGCCCAAAGTACACATTGGCTAAGGTTCAAACCAGGAAAATGTTATATGTTAACACCTTACATCTTTCTAAAATTATGTTTTAAAATTGAAGTTAAGGAGTTTTTTTTTCATGCGACATAGAAGCATCAGCAGGAAAACGTTATCTTCTTGAAACTGAAAACAAGTCTGATCATTAACAAAACAGTAAGATCATAAGGATATCTGGCAGGGAAAAATCCCATGAGTCACATGCCTTTTTTAGATGAGATAGGACACATAACATGTTTCACCTAAGATATAATAATGGGAAATAGACTTAACTACTATAAAATTGTGTTGAACAAAAATCTTAAACTTTATTGAATTTTAAATGTCAATTATGGGCCCTAACCCCTGAAAGTACCAGGTATAATAGGAGACTTTTATCCACTTGTCAACCATTTTCATAGGTCAGGTGTTCACGAGAGGGGTTGAGAACAAGATGATAGAAATACCTACTGCACAGGATGCATTTCCTGCCAATGTTTGGAGGTGGACAGGGGATCCTAAAGCAACATGCCCATTTACCAAACCCTGCATGACTGTAAGATAATAGTTGGCTGGCCTGAGTCGCATGCAGAGAAACCATCCACACACCCATACCCTTGTTTTGATGAGAGAAGCCCTCTGCTGCTGGTGGAAGAAATGGAACCCCACCTTCCCCTGATCCTTCACTTTATGAAGCAGAAACTGTCATGGGGGGCGGGGGTGTGGAGAGAAAAATGAGCAGGATCCTGAATCCTATACATCAATAAAAGATCTAGGTTGACTATCAGGAGGAGAGGGGTAGAAAGACTCTGAAGGAATCTCAGGCAATTAGTGAGTTATAAAACAGGTTTTTGTTGATGTTGTTGTTAATCCTCACCTGAGGATATTTTTCCATTGATTTTTGGAGGGGATGAGGATAGACACACAGAGAAAAACATCAATGTGAGATAGACACATCAATTAGTTGCCACCACATGCACCTTGACCAGGGCGAGGGATCAAGACTGCAACTGAGGTACTTAACCTTGACCAGAATTGAACCCGAGACCCTTTAGTAAATGGGCCAACATTCTATCCACTGAGCCAAACTGGCCAGGGCAAGATTTATATTTTATTTTAAAGTATAAAATTACAAGGGATTGAGGATATAAAATTTTTAGTAAACATTTCAGAAAAAAAAATTTAGAAATTTACATTAAAGTGAAATTGAAATAAAACTTTGTATAATTACATTTTAAAGATATTTTAAAATATATATTTTACTGATTTCAGAGAGGAAGGGAGAGGGAGAGATAGAAACATCAATGATATGAGAGAATCATTGATTGGCTGCCTCCTGTATGCCCCACACTGGGATCAAGCCCACCAGCTGGGCATGTGCCCTGACCAGGAATCTGTGACATCCTGGTTCATAGGTTGGTACTCAACCACTGAGGCATGCCAGCCAGGCTAAAGAGATATATTAATGTGAACTTATTTCATTGAAAATATTCTATTTTTGGCTTTGTTAACTAACCCCAAAAGCTGAGATATTAATCAACCTACCTAGGACCAAATTATGGAATATTAAATGCATCCTAGTGCCCACATTTTCATCAATAATACATTAAAAATGTTGAGACCTCTTGAGAGTGCCGCTTCCATGAATTAGGGTCACAGAAATAATATTACATCTTTAAATAAATAGGCTTGTCACAGACAAGGTGTGATAATGGGACTATAAAAAAGAATAAAGAATAATTATAGTAAACTTTAAAAATTGAGTTTCTATGTACAAAGCCTTCAAAACATAAATTACTCACAAGAAAGTTAATATTAATGTAAAAATTTCAATAGTAAAAAAAACTTGCCAAAGCTAAACTAGTTTACAATTTTATTAATTGTAGTAAATTGGGAAGTTTTGAGATATGTGGGTCTTCAATGTCAGTTTCTAAATCAAGGTATATGATATTCATTATCATAATGGAGACAGATGGACCCAGAAAATTGCAAGCAAACCGAAAGTTAATAAGTTTCACTGGGCATTTTGTTTTCAAAAGAGAAATCGAGTACGGCATTGGAAAGAATTGTATTCAGTTCATCCAACATTATCATAGGAAATTAATTAGCTACACATTTTCTAAATTCTTAATCACACAGTTCTAACATTTATACTGTTGAACTGAAGGCTGGTGCCTGTAGCCAGGCTGACCCAGTATTTCCCTGAGCTTTTATGTTTAGTGCAGGGACTTTCTAGGGGTCTTACAGAGACTGAGTGCTTCATTGTCATCAACACTTACTATTCTCTTTTAAAAGTACATTTCTCAGTTGAAGCGCTGTCCACGTCCCTTGGATGGTATCTTAGGGTCTTGGGACATTAGCACTCCAAGTTGTCAATGTGCTTTTCAAAGAATTTTTCTCTAACTGGGAGAATCATAGCCCTGAACCAGTAATTCTAAGAGCTGTAATCCTGAAAATAGAAATGTTACTTCAAAAAGAGCAAATGGTGCGTACAATAAAGTTCAGCAGTAGCTACAAGCCATGGAGGAAAATCTTCAACACTGACTAGAACCCTCAATAACAAAAACAAAGATATTGCCTCATAACATCTTGTGGCAGCTCTTTACTCACAACTTGCTAATTAATATTCAGAAAAACAAAGCCATGATTCAAGTACCTCATGGATAGAGTACGGAAAGTTCTAATAAACAATTTTATATTTAATATTGACATATTTACTGGCCTTTTAGTTTCCAGTGGACTTGTAACTATTTATTGTGACCAGATTTCTTTTGTTCAATATTTTTCTCCACTTTCCTAAAAACTATGTATTGAAATTAATTTGTTTTTTTCTGGATAAAATGTGGATTCTTACACTGTTTGAAGGCAGAACTCTATATTGCTTTTCACAGTATTTATATAGGGAATATCATCTAAAAATCATGCATTGATAATCCTTTTAGCTATTCATTGGACATGAAAACATTGAGTCAAGTAAAGTAGCACATTTAAATAAAGTTAAATGTATATTCTGAAATTAAACTTTGAAAATTTATCTTATGCCTAATGTTCTGTGAGTTTCTTCAGCTCAGTGTGTGAATGTGGATGCAGTTAATTAAATAAGCTTGAATCCAAAAAAAGTCAATTTTATAATTCACTGAGTAGTAGAAAAACACAATATTAGGATATTTTGAATGACTACATGATCTTTTATTATTAAGAAAGCAAACAATAATATCATTAGAAGATAATCACATACTTAATCAAGACTTGGTAAATTACCTTTGCATGCAAGTCACAGAAGCATTCTTCATCACATTTCAATAAGAAGCATTCTTTATTCACATGTAATATTTTGCCAAATTTAATATTCATATTTATCTCCTACTGTACACATAACACTGTGCTAGGGGATATGGAGAATTGTAATCCATAAAACACTATTTTATAGATTTAATGACACTGACAATATAACAAAGGAGATAGTATATTCATAATGCTCATTTTTTTCTAAGGGTATTTTTTTTCTACAAGGAAAGTCTTTATGCAGAGTGGTACCAAACTGGTCTTTAAAAATAAGAGAAACCAAAGATGAGAAATTAAATCAGAAAGAAAAGAGAAGAGAGGATAAAGCATGAGCAAAGATACCTTGTCTAAAAAGATATCCATGAAACCTACACAGATTTCTCAGGCAGAGACACGCAAGAACGATTGGAATGCTGTCACCAAGGCAAGTTACTGCAAGATTCTTGTGATTTGCTGCTAGCCAAAGACTAAATAATAATAAGCTTATAAAAATAAATAAATAGGCAAATAGTTCAGAGTGTGAGATCTTCAATGTTTAAATACATATTTTTATTTTAGAAAATCAAGAAACAAAGTAGGAGGTTAAGATGTGCATTATTCACTAGAGAAAGGATGTCTAGGCAAGGTAGGAGTGTTTTCGCTTTTTGCTGTCATTAATGAGGATACTGTTATAGTGAATTTTCACTAGTAAAACAAGTTATCAAATTTTATAAAAATCATAGGAATACATATTAATAAAATTAATATTTTTAAAAACTGAAAAGGAATACCCAAGGTAGAAGACTCTAAGGATCAAGTCCTCCCCACTCCTAATTTACCTCCATAGAAATACTAACAACTCTTTTTGCAGGGTTCTCATATACCATAATTTTAAATTATATGCTTATACTGCAATAATGATTTATCAGTTTTAACCACCTATTGATTTCCGATTGTGGAAGATGAGGATTTATTTCTCTGACCATGTAACACCTTTTTCCCTCTTCTTACTTCATCACTTAATACATCGCCACTTGGTTAAATCAATATGCAGGATTACGTGATTTTGATTTTAGGAATATATGTTTACACTTGTGAGCTGTTCAGTGTAGTATCATTAAAATGCTTTTCACATATAACTTATTTACATTTTTGTTCATATTCTTACTGATATTTTTGCTAAATTTTCAAACTAATTCTCTCCACACTCTCTTCAACCTCTCAGTCAGATTTGCACATAGTGAAAGTTTTATACAACCTGTGGTTAGAGTTTGTTTCCTAAAATTGACAACTTAATACCACAATCTCTCCTGCTTGCTCCAAGGACCTAAGACCGAGTTGTTTAAGCGGAAATGCCTGTCCCAATATCCTGGAGATTCTCTTAATTTCCCTGCTCTGGTGAATGTCTTCCTTTGTAGATGCTTATGTCCTTCCATCCTTTATTCCTTCCTTTGAATTATCTTAGCTTTGTAATAAAGGGTGCATGAGAGTTTGTATTTTTGTGTGTGCATTTTTTTTTTTGCTTTGTTTTGTTTGGTTATTGGAATAGCCATGCCAAAAATGTCTTAATTTTGCTTTCGAATTTGTTAATCATTTGATTGAGTGTAGAATTCTAGATTGCCAATTATTTTTTTGAGACAGTAAGACAATTTGATGTCCTTTGAAGTGAGAATCAACTTTTTCCTCATGCTAGTGTACCTTCTTCCTCTTGTTCTTTATTTTTTTCACCTAAATGTCCATTAACCAATGAATAGATAAATAAAATATGATATATGCAATAGATAGAACATTATTATTTTTCTCTTTTCTGTTTTTTTTTTTACTATTTCTTATTTTATTGATATCTCTGTTAATTATTTAAATCAGTGGTTTCAGAGTGTTAGCAATTGGCAAGATCAGCAAACATTAATGGCTTATAGAGCACGATTTATGTCATCATTAGTGATAGCTGGAGAACATTTTTTACTAATTGACATATAAATAAGGGACTATTGTACCATATGATTTTACCATAATGTCATATAATTTCACACCTAACAGGATGGCTATAATACCAAAGACAGACAATGTATGTTGGTGAGAATGTGAGAAACAGGACCCCTCATACTCAAGTGGTCAGAACGTAAAATGCTAAAGTAACTTTGCAAGTCAGCAGTTTCTCAAAAGGTTAAACATAGAGTTACCATATGACCCCTAAATAACTCTTCTA
Source organism: Myotis brandtii (assembly GCF_000412655.1). NCBI lineage: Eukaryota > Metazoa > Chordata > Mammalia > Chiroptera > Vespertilionidae > Myotis > Myotis brandtii. The sequence continues at coordinate 4,152,237 of NW_005366834.1, forward strand.
GAAATATATTTAAGAAATAAAAATGCATGTACACATATCTGAAGAAACCCAAAATACTAATTCAAAAGAATATATGCCCCCCCTATGTTCAAATTTACAATAATTTACCATTATTTACAACTAGAGGCCCGGTGCATGAAATTCTTGCATTCAGGGGGGTCCCTCAGCCTGGCCTGCACCCTCTCGCAGTCTGGGAGCCCTTGGGGGATGTCCGACTGACGGCCATCAGTTGGACATCCTTAGTGGTGCTGCAGAGGTGGGAGAGGCTCCCGCCACCACTGCTGCACTCACCAGCCGTGAGCCTGCCTCAGGGCTTCTGGCTGAGCAACACTCCCCCTGTGGGAGTACACTGACCACCAGGGAGCAGCTCCTGCATTGAGTGTCTGCGCCGGCCGCCATCTTGGCTGACAGTTAATTTGCATATACTCACTGATTAGCCAATGAAAAGGGTAGCGGTCGTACACCAATTACCATGTTTCTCTTTTATTAGTGTAGATAGGCAAGATATGGAAACAACCTTCAGGGAAAAATAATGACAACCTTGTAGCAATAAGATAAGCATATGTTAACAAATTGAAATTTCTATAGTCCAACCAATGTGGCTCAGTGGTTGAGTGTTGACCTATGAACCTGAGGTCATGGTTCAATTCCAGGTCAGAGCATATGCTAGGGTTTTGGGCTTGATCCCTAGAGGAGGGTGTGCAGGAGACAACCAATTAATGATTATCTGTCATCATTGATTTTTTTTCTCTCTCTCTCCCTTCCTCTCTGAAATCAATAAAAATATATTAAAAAAATTCAAATTCATATAAATCTTGGAAGCACCATTTGATATACAAATTTATAAGTATTAGTGTGAATGTTATATTTGTGTAATAAATTCAGTAGTCTTATATTGATATGATGATGTACAATGTAAAAATGGAACTAACAATAATTACGAGTATTAGTGTGAATGTTATATTTGTTTAATAAATTCAGTAGTCTTATATTGATATGATGTACAATGTAAAAATGGAACTAACAATAATTACAAAAATGCTGTTATGAAGTTTGCAATTTACAGAGATAACACTATATGTAAAAAGGCTGAAGTTCTTTGGGGAATTTGGTGCACTTTCATCTTCCTATCTCATAAAATAACAATTAAATTCTCAACTCTTTGATCAGTTATAGATACCCATGCACAGAAATCCATACCCAATCATATAATTAAGTTTCAGGTAAAATTTAATCACCTGCAAATATATTTGGTTCACCTATGCCTCCACGTTAGAAATGCAGCAAACATCACCTGCTTCTACATCAACAAATCCCATTAACCTTTCCATTACTTGTAGCTGCCGTTCGTTACAAATCTGCTTCTCATAGTTTATCCATTCTGTAGTTTATCACAAAACTCAAACTCCATAATTGCTTACTTGCCACTAGAGGAAGCTCTGTGTAAAATACTAGTAAACCTAGAAGTTACCATTTATCTACATTTTATTGAGGTTTCTTTTCAAATGCCAAGTCCTAATAAAATATTTCAGTGATAATGTTATCTAAAATTGTGTACTTTTTGGTAAAATTATTTTTTTAAAAATCACTTGCATGACATTAAAATATAAAATCTAACATTTAATTATTATCTGTTCTCCACTAGAATAGAAGGTCACTTATTGAAGGCAGTGGCTTTATCTGCTTTGTGAACTGTTCTATTTTCTGAATCACAAAAGTGACTGATACATAACAGGAGCTCTAAAAACACTTGCTGAAGGAACAAATAAAGAACCACCAGAGAGAGAAAAGTCTTCCTACTAAGCGTAGATCACTCTCTATTGTATAAAAATCTGCTTGTACTTTGTTTTTATCACAGTCTAAAATCAGAGATTATCCTTCAGAAAATAAATACTCACAAAACCAAAAAGACAAATTATGCTAAGAGAGCAAAACCTGACCTTTGACTGAAAAAAAAAAAACAGAGAAAAAATCTGTAGTGTGAGAAGATATACTACTATCATTGGCAGATATTCATATTCATATGGATAAGTGAAATAGAAGAGGTAGCATATTCCCAATTAAAAATGGAATTCTTCTATGAAGAATACATTTAAACATTATGATCCTATATACTAAAATATCAGTGCAAACTATTAGCAGTAATGGTACTGTAGAGTATTAAAATGACAAAGAACAGAGGTAGCATGTGTCAGAAAGATTTAGATCTTGTGTCAGTGCACAGCGTGGTTGAGTAATGTAATTTTCTGAGTTTCACTTATTTATTAACAAACTAGAGGCCTGGTGCACAAAAATTTGTGCACTCAGGAGGGTCCCTCATCCTGACCTGTGCCTTCTCTCAGTCTGGGACCCCTCAGGGGATGTCCACCTGCTGCCTTAGGCCCGCTCCCTGTGGGATTGGGCCTAAGCTGGCAGTCAGAC
>NW_005366834.1:4154791-4159041 GCF_000412655.1 Myotis brandtii
TGAGCAGAGCTCCCCCTGTGGGAGCGCACTGACCACCAGGGGGCAGCTCCTGCATTGAGCGTCTGCCCCCTGGTGGTCAGTGTGTGTCATAGTGACCAGTCATTCCCAGTCTTTCTGCTGTTAGGGTCAATTTGCATATTACCCTTTTATTATATAGGATGAGGATGGTTGAAATAATTAAATGGGATCATTCACAAAAAACACTTGTGAAAGAGACTGGTGACTATTATCTGATAGCATTATGCTAAGTGAAATAAGCCAGTCAGAGAAAGACAAGTACCTTATAATTTCACTCATAGATGGAATCTAATGAACAAACTGAACTACCAAGCAAATAGAGACAGACACATAGATTCAGAGCAGGCAGACAGCTCTGGTGGGAAGAGGGGATGTTGGGGGATAGAGGGATTGAGCAAAAAAGAAAAAGAGAGAACTCACAGACTTGGACAACAGTGTGGTGATTGTGTATGTGGGGGGAATTTACTTGGTAACATAAAGTAATTGGAGAATAGATTTTTAAATAAATCATAAAGCAAATGTATTATTGTAGGCATCCATTATAATTTATATGTCACCTATGCAAATGAACTATAAAGTTTTATACTAATTATTAGTTACCTTCATGATGGGAGGAAATAGGAGATAATAACTCTGAAAGCATTATTGTATTTAAATCCAGCTCTGTCACGTATCCAGTTGAGCGTTTTATGTCACTTAAGTGCTTGCTTTCTTTGACATATTTAGAAATTGTAAGAAACAAACATTTGATATTTTAGTGTAGAAAACAATGTTTAGATAAAATAAAGTAAAACGGAGTGTGAGCAGTCCTACTGCTTGTGTAAAAACCTGTGAGCAGGAGGAAATAGGGATCAGGCAGCATGATCTCAGTCTTTAATACTTAAGGAAACTTAAACACTGCAAGTAATTTATTTTATGCAAAAATATTGCATTAAGGCAAGTAAAGTCACCCTTGATATTTTGCAAGACTGTCAGATGGTATTCTGCCCTTCAAATAGCTATAGAAGCTCAAAGTCATAGGTTGAAAACAAATTTGTCAATAAGAATTAGTGGTATAAAGTACATTTAGAGCAAAATGCAATTGTGGATATTCAATTACATAGCAATCAACATGTTGACTTGGTTTGATACTTGAAAGACAGCCCCAGCTTTCACAGATTAACAGCAGACCATCTGTACCCAAGCTTGACACTAACTGCCAGTAAAACAAACATTACAGCTCATTTTCCAAACCTGCAAATTGCAATTTGTAATCAAATTCAAGATGGTGTTTTCTGGACACTTTATCACAATCCTATAATTTAGGTAAACTGAAGATTATAATACTTTTCTTTGAATTTTCCTTCTTAGAATTTTGAACTATAGTTGATAGTAATCTTATTATATCACATTTTTATCTCAAACTATCTCAATTCTTTGTATATACGCATGCATGTACTAACACTCTTCTAAGTTTGATAAATAATTAATACACGATTCTCCCATTAACAGTAATCCCTAATTGTTCATACTCTTGTTTCCATAAATAACCCTGAATTTCTACATCACTACTAAGATGGCAAAATAGTTTCCTTCTTATATTTCTACGAGAGGCCCAGTGCACAAAATTTGTGCACTTGGAGGGGGGGTCCCTCAGCCCAGATTGTGAGAGGGCTCAGGCTGAGAGACCCCACTGGCGCACAATCAGGGCTGGAGAGGGATGTGGAAGGTTGGCCAGCCAGGAAGGGACCGCGGGAAGGCGGCTCCAGGTGTCCGGCCTGTCTCACTCAGTCCCAAATCAAGCTAACCTACCAGTCGGAGTGTCTGCCCCCTGGTGGTCAGTGCACATCATACCGACTGGCCAACCAGTCAACTGTCTGCTCCCTGGTGGTCAGTGCAAGTCATAGCGAGCGGTTGAGCAGCCTTAGCATAACATTAGCATATTACGCTTTGATTGGTTGAATGGACGACCGAACACTTTAGCATATTAGGCTTCTATTATATAGGCTTGTGAGGAGGCTACATTTCACCAGAATAGAAATGTAGGTGTTACAATGTGCAACCATTGAGGAAGACTAGGCATGTTATTTTTAAATAAAATTTGAATAATGTATTAAGAGAGCCTAGGAAGATAGGAGACATCCCCCCATAACCTGAGTTTCCAGAAAAGCTTGGGATAGTAGAAGCCGTCTTCTGGGCCAGGGCTATTGTTATCTATAAAAACAGTAATGATCATCTGATTACTAAGTGCTAAATAAGGACACAGCATAACTCACATCTTAGAAGAAGAAAGACATCTTGCAGGGTAAGAATGCTAAAGTTCTAGACCATTGGAACAGAAAAGTCCCAGGTTATAGAATTAGAAATCAAGGGGAAAGAAGCAGTGTATCCAAGCTGGATGGAAAGCTATTGCCTTATTACTTTCAAGACTCTCAACTGTTCATTTGCTGGGATAATCAAGGTGTCTTGAATCTTGATTTGGAAGCCTCCTTCCCCCCAGGCAGAAACTAGCTTACAGAAAATTCCCTGAACTTTCTCATTTGATCTGAATGACTGATTATAATTGAAGATTTCTATCACTTACTCAATATCCATTTTTTAAATGCAAATGATGCATGATAGTTAAAAAGGATTCATTGGCTGCAAATTAATTGGATCCACTTAAATTTATAATAGAGCATAAATTGCAGATACAATGCATGTGGCCATTTAAATTATTATTAAGAGAGAATTGGAGGAATAAAATCTTACCATTTGGGACAGCATGGATGAACCTAGATAGTATTATGCTAAGTGAAATAAGTCAGTCAGAGAAAGGCAAATGCCATATGATTTCACTTAAATGTAGAATCTAAAGAACAATATAGGCAAACAAAGCAGAAACAAATACATAAATACAGAGAACAGACTGAGGTTTTTCAGAGGGGAGGGGATTGGGGCCTGGGGTGAAAAAGATAAAGGGATTGGGAAGTACAGATTAGTAGTTACAAAATAGCCATGGGTATGTCAAGTACAGCATAGAAAATATAATTAATACTATTGACTATATTTTCAGGGGGACACTTTGTAAAGTATATGATTGAGGAGGAAGAGAAAAAAGAAATACTGAGTAGAACCACTTCTTCGGTCATTGGGATTCAGAAAAAGAGCCAGGGAATACAAAGTATATGAAGTAATGAGGTAATCTCAAGTCAAAGGGATATTTTAAATTATTCACGTATTAATAACAAATGTCCAAGGTCTCTTTAATACAAATTTGCTGTGCCATGTGGAATTGAAAATGTTTAGTTTCAATTCTGTTATTGCATTAACATCCTTATTACATCTCTCAGTTTTTCTGTGACTTGTTATTTTTCCCATGCCAAGGATTAAAGTTATTCAAGAAAATACCTTCTAATGTGAAATATCTATACTAATAAAAGGTTAATATGCTAATTAGATCAGATAGACCAGAGTTTTCCGGATGTCATTCTGGATGTCCTTCCTGACAAAGCCGGGTGTGTGGCTGGCCTGAAAACTGCCTGTGGCCCCTGCCCAGACTGGCCCACCCCCCAACGGGGACCCCCACACTGATCAGGGGTATGGCCAGCCTGAAAAACCCGGCAGTCCCTTGCCCAAGCCAGCCCAGCTCCCCAGCGGGGACCCCCACCCCAATCAGGGGCATGGCCAGCCTGCAAACCCCCAGTGGCCCCAAGCCCAGGCCAGCCCCGCCCCCCAGTGGGGACCCCCCTACCTCAATCCGTGGCCCCCTTCAGGGCTGGCAAGCTGGCCTCCACCTGTGCACCAGGCCTCTATCCTATATAATAAAAGGGTAATATGCAAATTGACCCTAACAGCAGAACAACCAGAACGACCTCTGGACCAGTCACTGTGAGGTGCACTGACCACTTCTTCGTCCCTTTCCCTGGCTGGCAGGCTCGGATCACCTGATGGCAAACGGGAAATTAGGGGTGGGTGGCGGTGGGGGCTGGGGCCAGCTGCGGGCAGCTGGGGAAGATGGCCTGTTTGCAGGCCAGGCCTAAGGACCATACCCGTGCATGAATTTCATGCACCAGGCCTCTAGTCTATATATATAAAAGCCCAGTGACCAGAATGGCTGAACGACTGGAACAACTTGTTGCTATGATGTGCACTGTGGTGGCCAACCAGCCTGATCCAGGCCCCAATCACACCTCCATTTCCCTGCGACCCCTCCCCCCCCACCCCCCCCCCGTCCCCCCACCCCCCCCCCCCCCCCCCCCCACCCAAAAAGG
>NW_005366834.1:4159093-4180110 GCF_000412655.1 Myotis brandtii
AAGCAGGGACATCCAGCCAACCTCCAGCGTCCCCTCCCCCTGGCTGGCCCTGCCCCGATTGTTCCCCATCAGGGCAGGCCAGCTGGACCCCACCCATAAATGAATTTGTGCACCAGGCCTCTAGTCTTTTATAATGTTTTATTATTTGTTTAAAACTTATAGCAATAAAAACACTGAGGTCAATTTTATTCTAGACTCTATTAATCAGATTCCAATCAATAATGACTTCCTCAGAATTAAAGTTGTAGTTGAAGAAACTATGCTTACTTAATTATTTATGCCAGAGGAGAAAATGTAGAAAATCTATTTGTGTGTATGTCAGTGAAACCTGGTGCATATTTCAACTGTTTGTCAAATAATATATTTATAAATGGTGGTTGTATAACCTAATTGTGCAAAGGAAAAACAACCTGGATAATTAAACATATGAATAAAGATCATGTGTTTAGTTATCTGGACCTTCTTTATGGACGAGACAAAAGAAGATTGAATTTTATATAAAGTGGAAAAATTATCCTACAAAACACATTCCCAGACTGAACAGAGATTCCTTGAAAAGAGATAAACTTATAAACATAAGAGATTAATATATTCTTTTGTATAATTGTTATGAAAAATGCATCTTGATAAATTAAGCTTAATTATTCTTTGACAATGCATTTTATTTTCTAGTTCCCCAAATATAACTGTTATGGCATGCGTTTTCCTAAGTAAAAGTCAAGAATGAGTAAATATATATATATATATTACTCTCATTTGAATCTATTTTGCGCTGGAAATACCCCTTTGATCTAAAACATGTCATGACTTTCAAAAAGTGTATTTGAGGAATTTATGGATTTTCCTTAAAACAAATGAAATATCTGGGTGTGCTTAAAAATACAGTTTTTTAAATATATTTCTTTATTGATTTCAGAGAGGAAGGGAGAAGGAGAGAGAAATAGAAACATCAATGATGAGAGAGAATCATTGATTGGCTGCCTCCTGCATACCCCCCACTGGGGATCGAGCCCGCAACCCAGGCATGTGCCCTTGGCCAGAATCGAACCTGGGACCCTTCAGTCCACAGGCTGATGCTCTATCCACTGAGCCAAGCCAGCTAGGGCTAAAAATACAGTTTTACATGTATATGTGTGATTTCTATGACCGGGGCTTACCATATTCCGCTCATTATTATTTTATTTAGTGCAGAAGATAGTATCTTTTGTATGTAGAAAGCATGGCTTTCTTTACTTTGGCAACACAATTTCAGAGTAGGCAAGGCTTGGCTGAATTATTTGACATTTCAGTGACATCTCTTAGCTGTAGGTTTTGATGACATGTATGCTTAGGAAGATATCACATTTAATAAAACATAAACTCATTATTTCAGGATAAGCTATTCTGACATTCATGTTAATGGCATCACTAACCTCCTGTAGTGACATCTCACCAACATTATTATTAGTGATGACGGCCTACCATCTTCACAACAGGTCACCTTGTCACATCCCCTGTCAGATTGGTATTTCCACGTTGACCTTGACAGGGTAGATATTGGTAAGCCCTTAGCACCACCAAATTGCAAGCCAGTCAGTGAGATCACACTTGTGTCTATGCAAGATAAACATGATTTATGGCAAGAATCACACATTGAAGCGCCTTGCAGAGCCAGATTAGGTAACAGAAATGAGGGAAAGTGGCTAGAAATGGGATCAGGAAAACGTGCTATTTATTTTAACAGATTTGTGTAATAATGACATGCAAGTCTGAGCTGTTGGGTTCATTGTCTCGAGTAGTCAAAGAAGTCGATGGTGAATGGATTCACAGACAATGAAGGGGTAAGCAAAGGGAAATGACGTTTATTATGGTGAAAAATAACAAAGCTCTCGACTCCCAAGAGGTGTCCTGAAAAGGGTTGCTGCAGAGGCTCACTAGTCTAGGGGTTTATATTTTCCTGCTATGGACCTCTATTGACTCTTTCAACAACAACAACAAAATGCCAGCCAATCTCCTTTTGCCCTCACCTCCCCACTTTTAGTTACCACTCTTGGGTTCAGGGGGAAGGGCAGCTCTAGGTTGACTGGTACATTCCTCCTATCTTGCTCACATCCTGACCATCTGGCTCATTCCCTCTTTATCTACCATCTTCCCTCCCCACTGTCCTTATCCTAAACTGCCTGATTCCATCTAACTCCTCCATGACATAGGAATATTCTTTAGTGAAACTAAGATTTATGTTCTTTTATTTTTCCTTAAAATTCATGCCTCTCTGTGTTTACTCTTACTTTGGTATTTCTAGCAGAGAATAATTATAGAGAAAAAAATAAAACATTTTTCTTGTCTTTCAATGTTATTCAACTGCAGCTACGTTACCATACAGTAACTTAGAGTTTATGTGGAACACCTGAATCATGTTAAATTTCAAGTTTTTAAAGGGTTGGTGAAGAATTTTCTTTTTTTTTCTAATATATTTTATTGATTTTTTACAGAGAGGGAGAGGGATAGAGACTTAGAAACATCGATGAGAGAGAAACATCGATCAGCTGCCTCCTGCACACCTCCAACTGGGGATGTACCCGCAACCAAGGTACATGCCCTTGACCGGAATCGAACCGGGGACCTTTCAGTCCGCAGGCTGACGCTCTATCCACTGAGCCAAACCGGTTAGGGCAAGAATTTCCTTTTTTAATGCTGCACTAATTCTGTGAGACAAAAAAATTCAACTTTGAGACCTTAATGTTAGACCTTTGTTTTACTAAGTTTACTGCTTTTTAAAAAATAAAACTAACAAAACACAAGCAATACAATTTAGTCCCATCAATTGCATAATTTTCCTATTACCCTGTCTACCAATTTACCCTTTTGTGACACCTGTTGACAAATAGGGAATTTATGTCAAAACTTGGAATTATTCGTAACTTAAGAAAAATATTCTCTTAAAAATATTTTAGATTTCTTTAAAAATTCCTCAAATATATATTTTTAAAAGTTTAAGGGTATGAAAAACAGGAAAATGTAATCATTATTTTTCAGTATATTTTACAAATAACTAGGAAGTAAATCTAAACTTAGTTAAGATGACTTGAAAATACAGTGGAAAGATTGTCCCTGGCAGGGAAACTTTTAGATGAATCCACAGTGGAGCTGAGAATAGCTAAGCAGCCACCTCAAGAGCAGAGGACCCTCAGGCCAGCAAGACTTGACATTAACCTGATTACAACTATTAACACATCTAAAAAAAGAACCTGTTACTCAGAAGGGGGCTTAGCCAAACACAGAAATACGAATAGATAGGATTGCAGTATCAAATATCCTATCAGTGCATTTTTTTTTTTAAACATATATTTTATTGATTTTTTTACAGAGAGGAAGGGAGAGGGATAGAGAGTTAGAAACATCGATCAGCTGCCTCCTGCACATCTCCTACTGGGGATGTGCCCGCAACCCAGGTACATGCCCTTGACCGGAATCAAACCTGGGACCCTTCAGTCCGCAGGCCGACGCTCTATCCACTGAGCCAAACCGGTTTCGGCCTATCAGTGCATTTAAACTCTTTCCAGGAGAGCAGGTGCTTATATACAACTCATTGACTATATTATTACCAGAACCAATTATAAGGCTATACATATTGTGAGAATAAGTATATTAGAGGGCAAAATTGATGTCTCTTGTTATTCAGTGTTCTGTGGCTAATGTCAGTTTGACAAGTAGGTAAGATCCTGTCCCTGGCATTTTATTGGAGTCTGCTGCATGAGCTGCTGTAATACATTTGTGTGGGTGTGTGTTTTTAATCTATTTTTATTGATTTCAGATAGGAAGGGAGAGGGAGAGATAGAAACGTCAATGATGAGAGAGAATCATTGATCAGCTACCTCCTGCACACCCCCTACTGGGGATTGAGCCCACAACCTGGGCATGTGCCCTGACTGGGAATCAAACCGTGACCTCCTGGTTCATAGGTTGATACTCAACCACTGAGCCACACCAGCTGGGCTGTTTTTATTTGGATAGCTATACTCTCTGACTGGGTCAAGAAGATTAAGAGAAGTAATTTATATGTGTATGCACAGTGCCTGAAATGCAGTAGTTATGTTAGTATTATTTTAATATTGCTAAAGATAAGCAACTTTAAATAACAAAATGTTTGAAAAATATACTGCATAATCAATAAATACATTGATGGGATCCTATAATAATAATGTATATGTAAGTGAACTGAAAACTTCAGGTAAGAAAGCATATTTAAAAAATAAACAAAGATTCAATTTTTATTAAGAATTGCTGAATGACATTTTTTCTCTTTTTTATATTATTGGCTTACTCAACATGAGTTCATCAGTTGATTTTTTTCTCCTCTATGAACTATTGCAAGACATATCTAAATGACCCTTTCATTTTAGCAACCAAAATCTGAGTCAACAAAGAATAAGAAATGTAGGTAATTGCCTCAATACGAGTTATCAGTCAGGTTGAAAATTCAATTAGCAAATGTCATTTGTAATTGTCTGCAGAAGTCTGACCTAATATAAAAGACAACGTCATAGAGAAAATTTGAACTGTCAGATAATATATGAACCTAATATTTTCTTAGAGAAGAGTTCTTCTATTCTTGTTTATCTATAATAATAAAAGTGTAATATGCTAATTAGACCAGACATCCTTCCAAATGACCTTCCAGATGAAGCCAGGCCTGTGAGGGAAGCCTGGGTCCTGAACACCAGAAAAAAGCCAGTGCCTGCAGCTGGGGGAAGGAAGGCCTACTCTTGCATGAATTTTGTGCATGGGGCCTCTAATTTATAATAATAAGCCCTGAATTAACTCCTAAAAATGCTATGTTTAATAAAGGAATATATATATATAAAAGCCTAAGCGACCAAATGACTGAACAACTGAACAGCCAGTCCACCAGTCGCTATGACGCGCACTGACCACCAGGAGACAGATGCTCAATGCACAGGATTGGGCTCCCTCCTGTCTGGATCGGGCCTGCGGGGATTGGGCTCCCTTCTGTCTGGATCGGGCCTGAGGGGATTGAGCCCAAACTGGCTATCTGACATCCTCTGAGGGGTCCTGGATTTCGAGAGGGCACAGACCACACTGATGGACCCCACTGGTGCACGAATCCATGCACTGTGCCTCTAGTAGAATTATAAAATATTTTCAAAATTTTAATGAAGTATGCCTACATAACAAAATAACTTGTTTGCTATCCTATATAATTTCCAATTAATAATAAAAGCATATGTAAGACCAAAATGTTAAGAAGTGATTATTCAGAAAGAATTGCTCTTTATTGAGTTAAATAAATTGTCATAACTTCTGCTATGTCCCAGAATCACTCTTTTTCCCTAATGTAAATAGATATTCGAGTCGCCTTGACCTTTTGTGCCAGACACACACTGCTCCATCTGCTTCCTCATTCAGTTTTAATCAGAGCTCCATTTAAATGTTTGTGTCTTGGCAATTATTGCCTTGTGCGGCAAAGAAACAGCAGAAATAAATGAGATGTTACTTTGCCCTGGCCAGCTACATCATGATTCAAGGTAACATTCAGATGGCATCACAAGTTGTCAGAACAGCAGTGAGCCATACTTTAGGAAGGAAAAACAACAACAAGTGCGTGAAGGTTGTGTATTTCCCCATCTGATATAAGTGACAAGGTTGAAAGGAGAACCCTGGTGTGTCTATGAAAATATATCACCTTTTTAAAAATCCTATTATTAGGCACAGTGGAAGCTCTATCTTAGAGAAGCTTCCCATACTGCGGGTAATTATCACAATCCAGCATGCTAATTGCTTTTCGATCCGCAGGCTGTGTTTTCAATGAGTCTTGTTGAGCATTAGTGGGCTGCACCTAAACTGCTACTTGATGAAAGCAAACCTTATCAAAGGACAGCATCATCTCTGACTGTCAATCGATAGGAAGGCATTATCCGAGGCTTTGAAGTTTGGAAACATTCTTGTGAATAGACTTTTGCTGAAATACTGTATATTTCAGGGTCATTCCTAAAAAATCATCACATCCCCCCAAGTCTATGAATAATCAGATATGGAACACATAGGAAAGCAATGAGCAAGAGTCAGCCAGGGTCTTCTTTCTGTTGGAAAGTAATGTAAATGCAGAATACACCAAAAGCTATTAGGAACTTCAGCATGCAAAAAGGTATTTCCAATGACACAGTGGACATTTGACAGTCACCAGCAGCCTCATATAGAATCAAAGTTGCTTACTTGGGGGTTGCTCTCCTGTATTGTGCCCCACCTCATGTGCAGGTACCATCTGAGCCTCGCTGCATCACCCGACAGAGGTTGGGGCTCAGGGAACTGACACAGCATATTGCTCTGGCTTCTGCTTTCTCTTGAGGGATAAACTGTCTTTGTTTCTGATTCAGAGGTCTCATGTATTTGTCAGTGTGTGTGCACACACACACATACACACAAACACCATATTTGTGTAGTTATAACAGTGAAACCTAATTCCTAAATAGGGAGAACCAAATAAACAAATGCCAAATATTGCATTTAATGCAGAAAAAAAGTGGATTTTTCTTGTGACCTTGGGCAAGTCATAGAATAAGTTATGCTTTAGTTTTTGCATTTGTAAAACACATTAAAATAACCATAGCCTTTAACATTCTTGAAGCCAATAAAGGTTACAAACATATTTTTAAGATATTTCTATGCAATAAAACACTCAGTGTGGGATTCTTTTATATTTGTAGTATAAAGAAACTGATACTAAAAAATAAAAGAAAAGCAAATTTTCTAAAGTCATCTGGTAAGTGACAATGTCAAGTTTCAACTTCAGGCTTGAATGGCTTCAGCACTCATACTTAGTGCAAATTTAAAAATTACTATAGCTTAGTATACATATTAAGCTGTGTGGCCAATAGATAATTATATAGAAGATGTATGTATACACTCAAATTTTACCAGACTCAGTGTGTCATAATAAATACTTCCAATGTTCTCTTTAACATGACAAAATTCAACTTAGAATAATCAGACTTCACAACTAACCAACAAAAGCAATGCAACGCTGTTCTTTAAAATTATAAGAAGAAATTAAAACATGCTGTATAATAAAACCTATTTTAATATATAAACTTCAGGCACAGAGAAGCAGGAACTATAATAAAATAAATATATACCACATAGAATTAGCACAAGCAACAGCACCTTAAATGGATAACGTATTTGAGCAAAGTTTGAATCAGTACAATCATATCTTGCTTTTTCTCCCCCTCTGGAGTAAATTCATTTACAAAAAATATTGTTATATAAAAACCACATGTTTACATGAATCACATTGTGCTTATATTTTTAAAAATTCCAATTTCAAGGTTAGAAACTAAGATTTTTCACCTACAGGATGTACAGAAGGATATTTTGCCAACCCATGCAGTTGCTTTTATGCCCAGTCACCATTGGGCTTCTAAAAACCCACCCGCCAATGCCTATAGTAACTTCCACTCTAGACAGTCACCAGCAGCCTCATATAGAATCAAAGTTGCTTACTTGGGGGTTGCTCTCCTGTATTGTGCCCCACCTCATGTGCAGGTACCATCTGAGCCTCGCTGCATCACCCGACAGAGGTTGGGGCTCAGGGAACTGACACAGCATATTGCTCTGGCTTCTGCTTTCTCTTGAGGGATAAACTGTCTTTGTTTCTGACTCAAAGGTCTCATGTATTTGTCAGTGTGTGTGCACACACACACATACACACAAACACCATATTTGTGTAGTTATAACAGTGAACCACATAAGGAATCAATGGCAGATTTATGATTAGAAATTAGGGTTTCCTGCCCTAGGTCCTTCCTTCTGCTGGTATTTCTCTGATAGTCCAGGGTCATATTGTGTTAATGTCATCATGGCCATTCTTGGTATGAACATCATCTTCCCTTCTAGGATAGGAAATAAGCTCTACAGCCTCCTTTTTGTTTCACTTTGTGTGGCTATTCTTGGTTCATGCCACCTTTAATGAATGAAGTCAAATCTCATAAAGGGCTACAGGATATAGTTGTTGGACTTTTTGCTTTCATTATATCTTTCCTAAATTATATGCTTTTCTCCAGAGAGGCATAGCAGGAGGAGAAAGCCATGTTGTCAAGCTTAGCTGTCTTCAGAACATCTTAAAGGGGATTCAAACTCAATTTAATATTTTGTGCTTCAGTTTTTGAAAGCCCAGGTGCTGCATCATGTGAGAATCAAACTTTCACTTGCATTTTCAACATGTTCAAAGACCATGTTTATTGGTTTAGATGGACCCATGATCTCTAAAATGGAGTGTGCACATCACAAAAAGTTAATAAGATGATGCCTAAGATTGCATGAAGAACTTACTAAAACTCTTCTGTTTATTACCTCAACCCTTAAATGTATATATCATATATGGTATTTCATATATACACACAAGTACACATATACACATAAACCCTATATATAAATTTTAAAGTGCATATTTTGGGTACTTTGTTGCAGGTACTATCTGAGCCTCGCTGCATCACCCGACAGAGGTTGGGGCTCAGGGAACTGACACAGCATATTGCTCTGGCTTCTGCTTTCTCTTGAGGGATAAACTGTCTTTGTTTCTGATTCAGAGGTCTCATGTATTTGTCAGTGTGTGCGCACACACACACACAAACACCATATTTGTGTAGTTATAACAGTGAAACCTAATTCCTAAATAGAGAGAACCAAATAAACAAATGCCAAATATTGCATTTAATGCAGAAAAAAAGTGGATTTTTCTTGTGACCTTGGGCAAGTCATAGAATAAGTTATGCTTTAGTTTTTGCATTTGTAAAACACATTAAAATAACCATAGCCTTTAACATTCTTGAAGCCAATAAAGGTTACAAACATATTTTTAATATATTTTTATGCAATAAAACATATCTTTCAATACTAATTATACACTGACTATTCTGCAGCAGCTGGCCTCTCTTCCATGCTGCTAGCTACAAGGGCAGAAGATTAAGGGGATATTGAATTATACACACAATCTTAGAGCTTCTGCTCAGCATTTTGTTGGTCAAATTTAGTCATTTCACCACACCTGTCTTCAAAAGCAATGTAAGTATAATCCTATCTTATGTCTGGAAGCAGGAGAACTAATATTTTGAAGCCACATATTGCATCTCTAAGCCCTAATCTTTTGTTCCATAAAGTAAAAATTATGTTATTCCAGAAAATATATTATCTTGACATTTTGATACAGTGAATTCACAAATGAAAAAAGAGTTAACATGTATAAGGAGTTTCTAAATTATTCTTAATTTATTATTCTACTAAAGCAGAAGAGAATATTTTTTTGAGACAAAAAATGTCACATCTACCAATAGTGCATGGTTACTCAACAAGCCAGAACTATGTTTTTTAAAATTATTTTTAAGAAAGATGTGGCAATTCCATCATGTAAGAAGACTTTTGAGAACCATATCCAAGCAATTGCTAAGCCTTTCAGTAAGAACCTTTTTAACTTTTATTCTAAAAATAATCAGTTCTCTAGATTCTGATCATATGAAGCCAATTAAATTGTCTACATGCATTTGTAGGGTGTTTTTACTGTCATTCGCATTATCTCACTGAAAGCACAACTTTGAGCCTTGCTTTCATCAACACTTCTCTGTAGATTTTCTCATCTTAATTTTCCCCAGGTTAATTTTTCTTCCCTCATTTCATTAAATATATTTTGTAAAATATCACCAGCAGTATTTTTATTATCAAGCCCGATGGACACATTTGGCCCTTATCTGTCTTGGTTTTTATGAATATTTAACACTGTTAATCAAGGAGGCAGCCACCTCCCCACAAAGATGTTGACAAAGCACCTTCCAGAGAATTGTGGTTCATTAAAGAAAAGGCCATGAAAAGTCCATTAGATGCCATTAGTAGGGACAGGGTCATCTTAAACTTTGCTTAGCACCATTTCTGCTGCAAAAAGATGGGGTGATTCAACAGTAAAATCTATTTTCAACATGCTAATATGTGTCACAGGAACTTCTCAAAATGCTGTGCATTCTCTCTGCTAGAGAAAACTCAAGAGTGATTTCTGATTTCAAAAATGGCCATATCTGTTTTTTGGCGAAGCTTTTGCTAATACAGCTGTGAGCTCCAGGCTCCATGTAAATTATTTAACATCTAGAATCCCTTTATGTTTTGTGAAAGATAAACTGAATAGAATGTATTTGTACCCATGTGGAGTAGCAAAGCACTAAGAAAAATAATTAAAATAGGGTAAGTCTTATGAATGTTTTTTGGAACACAGAGAGTAATATAAATGTTAATTTTCTGCTTACATTTCTGATTTCCAGTTGCTGTTCTTTCTTTCTTTTTCCCCCATAATTGCTACCTTCTGTGACTTTTAAAAATCTTAGTTCAATAAGGTTATGTAGACCATGTCTATAGGCATCTGAGATGTTATATATTAAGCTATTGGGGCTATTAAGAATATGTTTTGTTTTTGTCTGAAACTTTATAAAGTAGGAAAGTAAAAAATAATGTAAAGAATAATGCTGATGAATATATGTTTTGGAGCAAATGCACTGGTTTATCATAATGTTGAGTAATACATGTAAATTCTATTCTATTTCCAAGAATCATTCTTGACTCACATGCAGTAAAAGCTATTTAGAATTATTTCTTCATGAAATTTCCTTTATGGCAGAGTTTAATGAATTGAATGGCATTTAGGACTATTCTCTAGAAATGGGTGGTGAATAGCAAATTCTGAATTTAGGAGAAATATTGTTATTGTTATTTTTCAGAATTATTAATCAAAGAAGTCTTAGGAAGGAAAATAGAAAGTATCATGGTCACCTGCAGATTATATATTAGAGTTGTATGGAGAGATTTAAATGGGAAGGGTTAGGTGAAAAGGAGACTTATGCTGTCATATTTGTTGAATGACTGTGTGCATAATGGATTATTTTCTCTCATATCAATTTTTCAGACACCCTCAGACATTCCATCATATCTACTTTTTATTAATCTTATTTTTCTTCAATGTACTTGTCATTATCTGGAAAAACAAACAAACAAAAGCAAACCTTTTTGTTTCCGTGGTCATTTGTATATCTCACTATCCTAAGGCACACTCAAAGATATTAGGAACTTAGACTCACTTGTTGCTCAATCTCCAGCACCTATAATAATGTGTGGTACACAGAAAACAATCAACATTTATTGGATGAATGACAAAACTGAAATAATGACAAATTTGAATAGGATTTGCAAGTTTTTCTTCATCTTGGGAGTTGCAAAAGTCAAATTATCTCTTGGCCTTTAAGGTTGATATGGGTAAACACAAGAATTAAAGAAAATTAATAACAAATCTAAAGTGAAGATTAATTAACTATATGTAATTTTAAAAATTCAAGAGAGGCATAAAGATAAAAACTGGATTTGAAGGGTTCTTTATCACAAAAACTAGGAATAATTCCACAATAACTTGAGTGAACAGAATCAAGAAACAGAAAAGCAATAGCCATACATTCCAACTTAAAAGAATGTCATTGTTGGATTTTTATTTTTTGTTTTTTGTTTTCTTTAATCCTCACCCAAGGACATTTTTCCCATTGATTTTTAGAGAGAATGGAAGGGAAAAACACAGAGACAGAGAGAAACACCGATGTCCTCCAGGGCCAGGAGCCTGCAACCGAAGTGCCCTTGTAGGAATTGAACCTGGGACCCTTCAGTCCACAGGTCTACATTCTATCCACTGAGCCAAACTGGCTAGGGCAAAAGAATGTCATTGCTGACCAAATGAGCCTAATGTTTTGGTCTTCCTTATTATGTATTCTGTTCTTTATACACAGCACTGGTTGTCTATGTGTGTTCTGAATACCAATAAGTTAGTTCATGGATGCCAAAGTTTGACATATATTAGACTAATTATAGAGTAAAAGGAGTGGAAAGGCTAAGAAAATAATGCTACAAATATTGACAGAGTCCAAATGCTAAATGTTAAGTTGCTTACCTTCTCTTAAGGGCAATGGGAAGCCATTAAGTGTGTTAACTGAATAATTAATATGTATGATTTATATTTTAAAATTAATATTAAGAAGTTTATATTTTGACTGCAGTGTGGAAAAAAGTATTGGAAGTAGGCAGGCAAACAGTGTGGAAAAAGGATTGGAAGTAGGCAGGCAAACAATGTGGAAAAAGGATTGGACATAGGCAGGCAAACAGATTAAGGCATCAATATTTGGAGTAATAATTGTTTGACCTGGAATGTGATGTTGGAGAGGAATATAAAATATAGAACCTAAAGCAATCTAGGAGGTAAAGTTGACTGGAATGGCTTTTTCTTCCTTAACAGTCCCTTCTTTATTCAAAATGTATAAAAAGATCTGTAAAACCAATTTTTGGAGCATTTTTAGATCTCGTTTCCTGACATTTCATCAATTTAGTTTAAACTCATAAAATTTTTCTACAGGTTTGGATGTTCTTAGGTCAACAGATCAAAAGGTAGAATATTGTGCCTAAACGAATTAGAGCACTAAGATAGAAAATATAGTTAAAATTTGGAATATAATCGTCTGTCATTTCAAATCCATTGGTCCTGAGGGTTGGCAAAGTCGACCTTAACCAGGATTATGGCAGAAGGTGACATGGTGGAGAGGAGAAGGAAAATTTTCTCTATGGATTTAGGAAGGCTAAATTGTGACAGGCGAGTTAGAAATTTAAGAAATATAGAGGAGAAGAATTCCTGTTCAGACCATTATGAAATAACAAAAAACAGACTTAAATTCTGACTTTAAATGACAGAAAAACTGAGTACAGTAAATTAAATAAACTATTGTTTTTAAAACATTGGGAACAGAACAATACAAGACTGAACTCTCTGGACAAAGGCCATAAACAATATAAGATCTGCAGTCACCCAAATCTTCTGCCTGGAACTGTTTTCAAAGGCCAAAACATTGGGAACAGAACAATACAAGACTGAACTCCCTGGGACAAAGGCCATAAACAATATAAGATCTGCGGTCACCCAAATCTTCTGCCTGGAACTGTTTTCAAAGGCAGGGGAATATGAGCAGACCCCTTGCTGAGCTGAAGAGAAGGAGATTGCACTTCAAGAGGCAGAGGCAGCAGAAAAAAATGTGGGTCTTAATTCTCAATAGAGGGTATAAAGAAGATACTTAATAAATGCTGGAGCTCGATCTGTACCCAGTTGGTCCAGCTTCGGGGCCTATGCTCTAACTACTCTGCTATGCTTTCTCTTCATATATGTAGATGACACTATTAAGACTAATATATAATCTGTCAGTTATTTCATCTTAGATGAGTATACTTACTTCTTTCTGGTCTGTTGCTCATTTCTCAAACCCAGCCCTGTGCTATACCCCAATGCTTACTATGATGCACATCTTAAAACAAGCTCATTCTGGGTCAAGAAGTCTGCTCTCTTATTAGGTTCACACTTTGATGATATCAAAGATTAACATCCCCAGAAGCATCCAGTGGCACCCAGCTATTAATTGACTGAAAAAGGAGATAGGCATTTTCAGGAGAAAAGAGATTTAAAGAAACTGACATATAGCATGACCTATTGCTCCTGAATTGAAGGGTTCCCACTGGAGAGCTATTTGTGTATGTCTTGAACCTGTTGCCGATGATAAGTAGTTTTGGAAGATCAGGAAGGATATAGAAACTTACCTGTTAATGAGTAAAGATGGGAATAAATTTATGATTTTAATTACATAAGTTTCATTATATATTTTAGAAACTTAGTGTGTAAGAATCCGAGGAACACCATATATTCAGTGGTGTGAACAGCTATGAAATGCCGATAGTACAGAAACCATGAATAACTTATTTCTAACATTTTTTATTACAGTAGACAGGACAGAGAAGTTTCATTTCATAGGTCATTTGCTCATATTTTGCTGAACTTAAAATTGAATTACAACAGTTCACTCTGCTGCAGATTCACCTTGAAGACCGTTCAAAGCTTCACTTTTTTGTAATGCAAGAGCATGATCATATGATTTGAGAAGAGCCACTCATTCAAATCCTTGCCTACTTACTGTTCAAGTTGGCTGGTCCCCATTAATTTTCGCCATCCACACTAATGGGGGAATGGACACGACTTCACCACAGACAAAACTAGAGACTGGGCCTTGCCAAGGGAAGCTCCTAAAAAAAACGGATATTTACGTCACTGTTTCAGCGTAAATCCTCATACTATGCTGAACATCTCATTTATTTGTCTTACTACTGTTACTTTCACCTTCTAAGGGACCTGGTACAAAGCTAGCATCTCCATAATAGTCAGGCAGGGGTGAGTGGAGACAGAAACTCTCATGGTCAAGGGGAGGGGCCTTTTCCGCCTAGTGGAATCCCCATTGGGGATGGATGGGCCACCCACAGCGATAGTTCTAATTAGGAACTATGGGGATCCAAAGGGTCTTTGCCTTAATATCTCCTTGTTTATTTAATGTTTTCAGTAAATTTACCCATCGCTTTGTACGAAGGAAACTAGGTTTCTTGTATATTTTATCACTTCATTGTCCAAATTTATAAAATTACATTCTGAAAAATACTAGTCTTTCTATAAGGCAGCATATGCACCTATGTTCTGCTATCAAAAATTAAATGTAAAGTGTTTTAGTTGGCCTTAGCCGGTTTGGCTCAGTGGATAGAGTGTTGGTCTGCGGACCAAAGGGTCCCCCGCGTTCAGTTCCAGTCAAGGATACGCGCAGGAAGCAACCAATCAATGTGTCACAGCGAATACTTATTCTAGAAAAATTAAGAAATCCTGTGCAGGTTTTCTGGTTGTGAATATTATATAGAAGTAAAAGATCTGGAAATTAAATGGCTCTGGGAGATTGTAAAATTTTAATGCTCTAAAATTAAGATTGAGTGCATTTAACTCTTTTAGTTAGTAAGTACGTTCATGAAATTACATTTTTAAATTAAGGTAAATTAGATTGCTATTAACATATAAAAATAACAGGTGCATCATAATTTTAACAAGTGCCCTGTTAAATTGTGAAAACTGTGCTGTTGCATCATCGACATATTTAATTAGTTCTTATAAATCCCAGAGGAATAACAGTCAATAAATAATTTTCTTAATTTTCTGAAAAAAAGGTTATTCAACTATGTTAAATTGCATCAGTTTTAAAAATATGTATGTTATATTCATTCTAAAACTAAGTTAATCCCAATAGTATTTATCTTTGACCCTGATAACTCAATTTTCCTGGTTATCTTCTCTTCTAAATGTTGTGGAAAACTTTAAAGGTACAAGTTGATGAAAAGTGATGCATACTTATTCCCCAGAGCTACAAAACATAGATCCACTTCCAACTTTTGCAAATCATGCCCTTTAGATTTTTATGCATATTGCATTTTCCCAGATGTTTTGCAATTTGTCTCTATTCTTTAAATCAACATAATTGTTTTCTATAATAAATGTAGTTTTATTTTTTTAGAACACTTGAAATAAAGAAAACCTTAATAATGAAAATTAAATTTGTTCAATGTCATTTACAACCCAGAGTTAACTCTGTCAACTTGGTGGCATCATTCCCTTTAGTCTTTTTTTCTGTATATGTTTACATGGGTTTCCATTGTTTATATGTTGCATTTGCACTGTTACATTACCTTGTTAATTGGAACTTAACAAATAAATTAGAATATTTGATACATATAAATTAGGAAATCCTGTCCATGATTCCCAGATGTGACTATCATGTGGCAGAAAGAGACCTGCGAACTAAATGACATGGGGAGAAGAAACAAGCTTGTTTATCTTTATATTAGAGCCACGGTGCATGAAATTCATGCATTTGGGGTGGGGAGGAGGTCCCTCAGCCCGGCCTGCGCCCTCTCGCAGTCTGGGAGCCCTTGGGGGATGTCTTACTGCCGCGGAGGCGGGAGAAGCTCCCGCCACCATCGCTGCGCTCACCAGCCGTGAACCTGGCTTATGGCTGAGCGGTGCTCCCCCTGTGGGAGTGCACTGACCACCAGGGGGCAGCTCCTGCATTGAGTATCTGCCCCTTGGTGGTCAGTGCACATCATAGCGACCAGTCATTCTGTCGTTTGGTCATTTGCATATTAGCCTTTTATTATATAGGATCTGAATCACAATACCAGTAAAATTAAGTTGATATTATATAGCATATCAAGGTGAAGGGCTCAATTTCTAGAGCCAGACTGCTTGTGTTTAAATCCTGGGTCCCCCTCTATTAATGTGTGGATTTCATCTCAGGTTGATATGAAATCAGTGAAATGATCTACATGAAAGTTCTGACACATTTCCTGGCATAGAGCTAGTGTTCAAGAAAATGTTTTATTATTTTTATTGTTTTCATTTACAACCTAAACAGAACTGGGCTTTTCTCTTTTTTCTGCTTTACTGCATATGCAACCATAGTTCCATAGTAGTGACACTTGGTCTAATTTACATCAATTGATGCATAAGAATGCCCTCTTAACTGACAAAGGGTGTGCCTTACCCACTATGTACTGCCTCCTACTGGGAAGCCTCAGGATTCCTGCTGCCCCGCCCACCACTCTGCCCAGAAAACTACAGAATAGCTTTAGGTGAACCCTTCTTGGCCTGTTTCAAACACCTTCCAATCTATGTGGAGCCTCCTTCAATATGCCTGCCTTCCTCCCCCTCTAGTGGCTCTACAGACTCAATGATGACTGTTTAAAATAACACCATCTTTACTTTCTTCCTTGCAGCCTGAAAGAGGCAAAAATATATCCCAAACATAGGAATACGAATGCCTTTCCTCTTTTCCCTATTGTCTGATAGTATATTAATAAAAGTCCAATTTTTTATTAATATTATATGTCCATCATAAACATGGTCAATAGTATATTTCAAAGCAGAATCCTTGAAGTGTAATAAATGTAAAGCTCTTGCTATAAATTATAAACTAAATCCCAAAAATCTGTTGTAACAATGTCTATTCACACATAGCCAGCAGTAGTATATTATAAAATCTCAGTGTTCTCTCAAAGACAAAAAATATTACCATATCTTATATGTCATTATGATGGAAAACATCACATTTCTTTGTGTCTCATTTTAGATTTTTCCCCACAGAAGTAAAAACAACAAACAACTTACTTTTAAAATAAAGATGATAAATAATCAAATATTTATTAGTCTGATATTACTATTAAATAATGTCAGTATATGAGCAAATAACTCTCTGTACTTTTTTACACACATAATAGTTATTTTTTAAACAATATTTCTATGGTAGTACAAACATTGGTGAGTAACCTGAATTTCATTTTCACTTCTTTTAATTTGGTTATTTTTCCATGCCAGTATTGTTCTATTGAATTAGTTAACAAACTTATAATATTTCATTCATTTTTATAATAACACTAGAGGCCCGGTGCACAAAATTCATGCTAGGTAGGATCCCTAGGCCTGGTCAGCGATCAGGGCCGATCTCTGGGGCAACCGACGGGGTGATCTGGGGCCCCCGCTGGCACCTGCCTTAGCTGGCCTGGGGCCTGAGGACTGGGGGCAGCTCCTGCATTGAGCATCTGCCCCCTGGTGGTCAGTGCACATAATAGTGACCAGTTGTTCTGCAGGTTGTTCTGCTGTTTGGTCAATTTGCATATTAGGCTTTTATTATATAGGATTTTAATGTCCTTTTTAAGTATTTGGGAGTTTTTCAACTTGTTGCTGTTTAAAAACACCACTATGATGGACATTCTTTATGCAAATATTGTTCAAAACACAATTAAAAGTCAAAATATAATTAAAAAACTTCATGGATATGCATATTTGTAAAAAAACACGAATTGCTCTCAGAAAAAAAAAATGAGCCAATTTACTCTCCCATCACTGTTTGAGGATTCAATTTTTAAGTCTACTTCAACAATGGCATAACGGCTCATCTTTATAATTTCCTGTCTGGCAATAAAATATGTATTTTATGCTGGTTGAATATGTTTTTATTTAATCAGTGAGGTAGGACTTTAAATTTTAAAAAATAACAATTTCTACACTTAATTTTCTATTCCTACATTTTGTTGTTTTTGTTTTTATTCTTCCATCCATCCCTCCTACCCTCGGTTCCAGTGGTAGAGGACTTTTCTTTTTTTTTTTGGTTAATCCTCACTCAGGTGTATTTTTCCATTGATCTTTAGGGAGAGTGGAAGAGAGAGGGAAGCATCAATGTGAAACACATCATGCACCCTGACAAGGCCTGGCCAGGGAGCAGCCTGCAACCAAGGTATGTGCCCTTGACCAGAATGGAACCCTGTACTCTTTGGTCCGCAAGCTGACACCCTATCCACTGAGCCAAACCGGCTAGGGTTATAGAGGATTTTAATTAAATTGCATGTGTTCTTTATATGTTAAGAACATTAATCTTTCTTATGTCATCTTTGTTATATATATTCACAGTTTCAAATTTGCCATTTAATTATGTTTTTGTATTGATCAAGGTTAATATTACTAGTGTAGATAATGTTAACATTATTTAATACCAATATATTGTGATGAAAATGACATTTTACTGCTGTGATATTCTTCACAAAAGACCATAAACTCAGTGTAATCATGAGAATACATTAGGCAGATTCAAATTAAGATATTCTACAAAATAGGTCATGGAAAACAAAAGCATAATGTCATAAATCATAGAAGTCCAAGAATATATGATGACTAAATAAAACATAATATTCTAGATAGAATCTGAAAAAGAAAAATTAGCAGAAAAACTGCAGAAATTCAAATATAGTTTGTAGTTTACTTAAGAATAATATACTAACATTAAATCCTTAGCTTAGAAAAATGTACCATTGTTATATAAGAAGTTAACACCCTAATGTTAACTGAATAAAGTAACACCCTACTATGTTTGCATTTTTGTTTGTAAATCTAAAATTATTTTGAAGTTTATTTATTTATTTATTTATTCATTTATTTATCTTTTTTTAATTTTAATTAAAACATTTTAGTGTTGGCATTATTGCAGACTTCCCCTAAAGAAAACTATTTCTCTATAGTATATTATGCTTTTTTATCAAATAGGATTGTGACACAAATCAACTTTATTTAGCCAATTTTAGTTAGCCAAAATCAATCAATCAACAAAAAACCTCATAGAAATTACATTTTTCTAAATTTCCAAGGGGTCTCTATTTTACTTAATTTTCCTTTCTTTATTATGTTAACATTCAGTTTAAATAATTTAAAGAATATATTGAATTTGTTGCCAAAGGCAGCTGGCTCTTATGGGTGATTAGGAAAAAAAAATCCTCCAATTTGATAATAAAGTATGCCGCTATAATAAGGGGACAACCTGTTCTGTAAACTATGGTAATTTGATTAGTGAAAATTGTACTTAACTTAGAGATGTTAATGGACTGTAAAGGGCAGAAGTAAAATTACAAGTCACTTCCCAACTCTTCAATAGCATCATACTTTATTAAAATATAAACATCTATAAGAGTTTAAGTTTGTGTTAAAAATAGTTGTCATAATTTATTTTCATAGAGTGTTTGTTCTATATTTCTCCAACATTTATAATACATGTTTTCTTTAAAACTTTGAGATTATTTTTATATTTTCTTCTTAACAAGCATACACAATACAACTAAAATTGTGTGAAATATGTCCCAAAGTATCACATTGAAAGTAAATTAAAATTAGGGGTGGCCCAGTTACAAACTTCTAATTCAGACCAGTTCAACAGAATTTGACAGTTTCAGGTTAATTGTTGCTAGAAAAATATTCCTGCTAGCAATACAGAATAAGTTTTACATTAATCCTTACCTTTACTGTTGGATTTTGCACAAAACCTAATTTGTTTTACTATAGTTGCATTGCTTTTACATATTTTGAATGCTGAAAGCCTTTTAAGTAGAGATCATATTAAAAAGGGCTAAATATTTTAGAGCATTCTATTTAACAAGGGTCATTGCTAAATATAATGAATGTGTATATGGAGATTTCAGGCTTCAATGACACTCTGACAGGAGATATGCTGGATACATTTGTAAAAAAAAATAAAAATGTAGGTATGAATCTTGTCAAATGAGCCTAGCAAGTGTAAAGAAAAGTATTCCCACCTTGCAATGCTTTCACGAAGACAAAGAATATTGCAATGGAAATATACTGCCCCACTCTTTGAATGGCCCTCCACATGTAATAAATTTTAAATTAAGACAATTTGGCTTTCACCTCTTAAGATACTGCCTATGTAGGTTGGAGAAGTGGTCTTTTAATCCTAATCTTAATTCTCAAAGGGCAGTTATGTGTTTAATTGATCCATTAATAGTAATAATGTTAATGATAATAAGAATAACGATATAATTATACTAAATCTAGAATATGATTTAGGATGTGAACAACATAGAATAATATAAAATCACCAGGTTATAATAGTTAAGAAAAAAATGATTATAATGTTATGAGGAACAATAAAAGAGCATAATATAAGAATAAAGAAAGGATCGATATAAATACTGCTATAGTAACAGATGAGTTGTTCTTTTAATCAACTTCCTACATTGCTTCACTGCCACAATTCACAGTCAATTTCCTCCCAGTAAATGCTCAATGGTCAATTCTCCACCTCGTTACCTTATTCTTGAATGTTCCATTTCCCCACCAGCAAGCAACACTCCAGAATGAAAAATCAGTACCACAGGCATCAGTACAAATAGCTGGGCTACAATCCTACTAAAAATTTTTTATTTGCTTCCCTTTTTATTTTTATTTTTTTCATTATTAGAGGTTAAAGTGAACCAAGTATTCTACATTAATTTAAAGTGAGGAAAAGAAGAAAAAAGAGGGTATTTTCCCCCCATGGCAAACAAACAAACTAGTTCACCATTTATTTTCAATTTTAGAAGGTTTAACCTGGATCTTGGCAATGCAACATGATTTTTTTACAGTGTTATGTCATATCATAACATATCATATCACTTTTTATCCACACCCAAATTCCTACTTTATTTATTTTTATTTTTTCCCAATTGATCTTTTTTAATTCTTTATTAGTTAAGGTATTATAAATGTGTCCTTATCCCCCCCA
>NW_005366834.1:4181819-4203936 GCF_000412655.1 Myotis brandtii
CCACTCATGTTCTCATCCCCCTGTTGTCCATGTCCATTGGTTTGGCTTATATGCATGCATACAAGTCCTTTGGTTGATCTCTTTCCCCCTACTTTATAATTATTATTGGTTTTATCATTGACTGTCTTGGAATTCCACATACAACTGAAGTCCTTTAGAGAAAAGACATCTTCCATTCAAATGGACCTCTGAAAAGGCTTTATTTACCATATTTGTTTTCACTGAGAAACAAGAGGAGACTTGTGTGTGTGTGTTTTGTTTTTTGTTTTTTGTATTTTCAGTGCTGAATATTAAGTATTATATTGCCAGAGTAGCTTAGTTCTTCAACTACTACTTCTTAAGACAATTGGCAAAAGAAGATAATTTTTTATTTTTCACCATTACAATATTTATTTAAATGCAGAAATACACTTAAGAGATAGCCAATGTTTTCACTGAATAAATTATTTTATTTTCGGTATTCTATCTACCTTAAGAAAAATGTATTAATGTGTGCTGTAGTAAATATCTTCATAAAGAAAGGAGTGGAGAATAGGAAACTACTTTGGCTACTTGAATATTATATACAAAAATGATCCAAACCAAAATTACTTAGTGAGCCTTTTCAATGAAGAACATGGGAAAAAAGAACATTACTAAAAGAGTCCAGTTATGCATGGATGGACCTAGAAAAAATTATGCTATGTGAAATAAGCCAGTCAGAGAAAGACAAGTACCATATGATTTCACACATATATAGAGGGGTGACTGAGGGGGTGGAGGGGGATGAATGGAGGTGGTAGAAGGCACAGAGGGGATAAAAGGTGATGGGAAAAAAATAAATAAAAAATAGTCCAGTTATGAAGTAAATTTTCTAAGACACTAATTCCCAATAAAGATGTTCTCAACAATAAAAAAAGTATATTCCCCAGCACTATAGTAGATTCCCAAAGATTCCATGTCCAAATCTTTGGAACCTGTAAATTTATAAAGTGATTTTGCAGATATTATTTTGTTAATAATCTTGAGTTGGGGAGATTGTTTACCAAGTGGGCCTGAAATAGTCACAAGAGTTCTTATAAGAGGGAGGCAGAAGATTAGAGAAAACAAATTTAAAAAGAGTGATGCCAAGCTTGTTCGGCTCAGTGGTTGAGAGTCGACTCATGAGACAGGAGGTCACCGGTTCAATTCTCAGTCAGGGCATATGCCCAGGTTTCAGGCTTGATCCTCATTTGGGAACATGCAGGAGGCAGCCAGTCAATGTTTCTCTCTAATTGATGTTTCCATCTCTCTCTATCCCTCTCCCTTCTTCTCTAAAATAGTCAATAAAAACATATATTTTTTTAAAGTGATAACAGAACCAGAGATTGGAGTGAGGTACTGTGAGCCAAGGAATGCAGGCAACCACTGAAAGCTGGAAAAGGCAAGGAAATGGATTTCTCTCCAGAAGGAACTCAGTCCTACCAACATCTTGATTTTGAATTCTGAACTCCTGATTTGTCTGAGAATGAATTTGCATTGTTTTAAGCCATTAAATTTGTGGTAATTTTTATAGCAGCAAGAAAAAACTCCCCCAAGAACAGAGATCACATCTGACTTGTTCCCTATAGTTTTCTCAGCAGTAAGAACATTACTTGGTATAGAGTAGGGGTCAATATATATTTGATGAAGGAATTAATCTGTGAATGAATATATGCTCGCTAATGAAATGATTATTGTAAGACATGGGTATCGACTAGTGTATGGACAAAGCTCTTTCCCCCCAAAAATTCTCTGGTAATAGGAGGCAGGCTATGAAAGCTTTAATCTAATCCCTCCCACTATATTTGTGATCTCAAAATTCAATGGTTCCAATAAGATAAACACTTGTTTCTCATGCCTAAAGTTCAAAAGGATGGAAATTAATCTAAAATAATAGGCATCTTTGCTTCACAAGATTATCCAGGGTTCAAACTCCTTTTTTCCCCCTCATTCCAACATTGCCTATGAGGGATCTGAATTATCTGAAGTTTTGTTCATTTACAAACCTGGCAATTGATGCAGGCTGTCCTCTGAGAACTTGGCTAGGGCTGTTGAAAAGTGGCAATTAATGATCTCTCCATGTGTCCTGAACTTCCTCACAGCTTGGTGGCTAGGTTCCAAAGTTGAACATCCAGACACAGAAAGAAAGCCAAATGGAAGTGATTTCATTTTTTATGAACTGGACTCAGAACACGTATCCCATTACTTTTACCATACTCTGTGGTCAGGGTAATCATAAGTCTCAAATGAGATTCACAGGAAGGGAAAACAGAATCTAGCAAACATTGGGATTGCCAATCATATTGTAAGAAGACATGAGGGATGGGACATATATGTATGTGTCACATATGAAGGCTACAACCTGACATCCAAAAGAAGGGTGGTAAAGAAAGTGAAAAGCAAGCAGCTTTTGTGTGATGTGGAGGTTGCATATCTCACTTTTGTGCATATCCCTTAGACTGGAATTTAGTAAAATATCTATACTATGTGACATGCCAGCTAAAACCCTAGGGAAGGGTAGTTATTTCTAAAAGGAGAGATAGCAAGCAATCTCTTTCACAATCTGCCACACAAGTACTGTATCTATGCCCACCTTGCTGCCTAATGTTATAAGGGAGATATCACTCCCTTCACAAGGAAGACAACCTATGATCCAGTTTAGTCACTACATTCAGATCAGATACTGGATATTTGGGTGTCTTTCTTTCAACCAAATAAGTCTTCTACCTATCATTCATAACAACTATATAACTTAGTTGGAATTATAATATAATTTATTAATTATAAGATGTATTATTATTATTTATTTAAAATATTCAAATTATAATACAATTGTATATGTGGAAAAGGAAACAAATGACCAGGCATTCACTGGTCAAAGCATTAACAGTTTGCTAAACAAGAATTGCAGAGGCCTCCCATCCTACCTAGTGGAGTATGTTTCTTGCTTAGAACTCATTTCTGCTTATTAAAATTTTCTGTCTTCTGTATTTTGTGTCCCCTGTTCTTTTTCTTTGCAAAATGTGTTCTTGCATAAACTTCCTGGCCACATCTGCATGGATATTAAAGAGATTGCTTTTCTCAGGAGCACATCAGTTTTTATAGTCTGCTTCTGTTCCCACTGGCTTGGGAGCTAGAGATTTTTTAAGGTGGATTGTGTGATTTTCTTGGTAAAACAATTCCTTAAAAAACACAGTGAACTTCTAGTTTAATTGCTTGCAACTGTACCCATGTGTTTGAAACCATATCGAAGGCTCTTTTCTGGAAATAATTACCAAACCTGTTTTTATGGGCCATCTTTCTTGTTCAGCCAATGTCATGTGCTATTATTTTAATGATGAGTCTACTGAAAATATAAAACCATATAATACAATAGGCTTGTTTGGAAAGCAACACCTTTAATCTCATCATTGGCACAGATATTTTATAGATTCATTTGTTGGGCTGAGGATTCTTAATGGGAGTGAAAGGCTCTGAACAGCAGGGTGATTTTCTACTGTTGGGATGATAAAACAATTGGCTTATCCAACTCAATCAGATCCCACATTTCTGAACTCCTGTTTTCTTCCACCTCTGCTTGAAAATGATGTAATTCTTACAGGAGGTCATTGCTTATTGAAATAAGCTAGCTGAATGCAGCAATAAGCTAGCTAAATGCAGCAGTAAGTGGTAACATTCTGGCTCTTTCCACTAGCTTCTTTCAATGGTGCTTCTTTAAGCAAGTGCTTTACTCTTCCAGTTACCATAAATACTGTTTTAGATAAATGCAGTACCTTCACCCTGACTGCAATGTCAATTCCACATTTTTTTTTAGGTTTTGGGGAGGGCAGGAAACATTTAAATATACCAATTCTTTATTAGTTAGAGGAAAGACTAAGTTGCTAAAGCTAAGAAACCCCGCCATTTTTGTGTCTGAATACAATGCAAGTGTATTCCCCATTCACATTATGAGTCCAGGAATTCTGTGCTCCATGAAGCAATCCAGGGACCCAATATATTGGCTTTTCTATCTACAACACACACCTATAATTGTTGTGTTTATCAGTATCATTCCCATTTGGGATCAAGGTAAAGAAAGAGTGAGACATGGGAAATCATATTTAAGAAGATGTATTTGAGCCCGGCTGGTGTGGCTCCGTGGTTGAGCATCCACCTATTCCAGGTCAGGGCACATGCCCGGGTTGTGGGGTGGATTCCCAGTATGGGGCTTTCAGGATGATTCTCTCTCATCATTGATGTTTCTATCATTCTCTCTCTCATTTCCCTTCCTCTCTGAAATAAATAAAAATCTGTATTTTAAAAAAAGATATATGTGATGTTGTTACATCCCATTAGTAGGAACTTAGTTACATGGCACACCTTCCTATAAGGGAGGTTGAGACACATAGTCTCTAGCTTGATGACCATAAATCGAGACCATGAACATAACTGATTTGGATGAGAGCCAATAGGCTGCTATTGGTGTAAATACAACATATTATATCTAATCTTTGCCAAGGAACTGGCTCACATTATCTGCCCAAGTACATTTAATCAGAGCTCCTTGAAAAGGACACAAGATGAAAATTGTTTCTTCTATTATTTGGAGTTCAGCAGTAGTTGATTTTTTCAACATTCCAAGACCTCAAATTACTAAATACTGAAGCACCTTAAATTAGAGGCTGTAGGCAGACAGACCAGAGCTATATTCCCTCCTACCTCTGTTTGCAAAGTAATAATTTCCAACCCATATTATTATCCTTTTATATAGGTTTACTGATGAAACTGAGGAGCAACAAAAACACACCAATATTTTGATATTTAAAAATCAGTTTTACTAAAGCTATTGGTTTTGCATAGCAAATGAACTACTTACCAAATGTTTTTGCAATGGTAAAAAATTGTCAATATCTTTCTAGCCTGTACTGTTCCCCATACTGCTGGGAGTAGCCATATGATGCAATTCTGTCCAATGAAAAGTTTAAGTAGAAATCTCCTCATTTTGCTTCTCTGATGAGAACAACTTAGCTCAGAGAACCATGTTGTTCTACTTATAGCTTTTGCACCTGGAATAAAGTCTTAATACCTAGAGATAAGTCAGTCTTATGGCAAATATTAGGCAGTGTGAATGAAGGTGAAAGTCAGCCTGCTGAGAATCAGGGAAGGAAAAGACAGAAAGAAACTGGGTCCATGATATTATCACTGAGACTCTACACCAAGCTGATACTATATCTCTCTGGGCTTTTCTCCTTTTAGTTTACTGTCACTTGATTTTTAATAGATCACATCCCTTCCTAAAACAATGTGACTATAGTGTGGTTGTAGGGCATTGTATTTAGATTTCACTACTAGAAAACATGAGGGTAAGCCTGTCTGTTCATTGTGATGTTCACCAAAATTAATCATGTGTCTGGGATTTGTGCTTTGATTTTTTTGTTTGTTTGCTTTTTTTTTCCTTCTGCCCTAATGTGGTCTAGCCCCAGGACACGTGCTTACCAATGGAATGTGATGGAAATGTTATTGTGCCATTTCCTGACTTAAGCATTAAGAAGGCCTGGCTGCTTCTGTGTTTGTGTTTCTGGAAATCAGAACCACCTGTAAGAGGTCCTATTACCCTGATGGAAGATCCCCATGGAGAAATCAATTAGGGCACTCATGGAGAAAGGAAGAGGACCTGAGAGTACATGGAAAGAGAGGGCCTACCCTCTGCCAACTGACAAGAGAAACGCTGGCATACAAGTGCACACTGGCAAGAGAAGAATAAGTGCCCCAGTGAGCCCAACCAATGTAGCACAATTATGAAAAATTAGAAAATTGTTGTAGTTTTAAGTCATTAATTTTTGTTATGGTGTGTTTTATTTAAGAGATCATCACAATAGAAATTGATACTGGGAGAGAGATACTTCTGAACTAAAATGATACTTCTGAACTAATTGGTTTTGAAACTGGGCAGTGGACAAATATCTGAAGGGCCTCGTGGAAACTAATAAATTGTGAAAGGACACTGAGAAATTGTTGCTACAGACCTTAATTAAGGG
Source organism: Myotis brandtii (assembly GCF_000412655.1). Classification (NCBI taxonomy): domain Eukaryota; kingdom Metazoa; phylum Chordata; class Mammalia; order Chiroptera; family Vespertilionidae; genus Myotis; species Myotis brandtii. The sequence goes on from NW_005366834.1 coordinate 4,187,837, forward strand.
GACCTGAGTTTTACAGCATAATCAGCAGTTGCCGGCATTAATGTAGAAGATAGAAAGTCTTCATATTAAACTAGCAGATATGGCTATAAAATTTTCAGACAGAATGTTGAACATACCAAGTGGCTTCTTTTAGCTGCCTAGAATAAAATACTGAAGGAGTGAGATGAGCTAAAGAAGGAATTGTTCATTTTTAAAGAGTAATTTAGAGGCAAAAATGAAAGAGCCAGGGGTTACTGGGTTCAAAAATAAACTGTTTCTCATTTCCAGTCTCTCTTGGCAAAATAGTCTACAAAGTAAACAATGCTATTAAGAGAAATATTAAGTCCAGGGCCCTGTCATTAAAAGTAGCCTCAAGTCAGGTGTGGTTCTTAAGGTCTTTGTTGATACACAGAAATTGTTAAGTGGATGTCTCATAGACTCTCTCACAAATAAAAACATTACTTATAAAAATCTTTTTTAAAAATATATTTCTTTAAAAATATATTTTTTTATTGATTTTAGAGAAGAAGAAAGAGGAGAGAGAGATAGAAACATCAATGATGAGGGAGAATCCTAGATCAGCTGCCTCCTGCACGCCCCCTACTGGGGATCGAGCCCGCAACCCAGACATGTGCCCTTGGCCGGAACCAAACCTGGGACCCTTCAGTCTTCCGGCTGATGCTTTATCCACTGAGCCAAGTTGGCTAGGGCTACTTATAAAAATCTTAAAGGTATTCTTCCTAGTCACTCCCTGCTAGACAATAGTTGTTTTTTCTAAGAATCTTGATGGCTTTGGGCCAGAGCACCCTGACTCTCAGTCCAAAGTACAAGGAGATAACTTGAAAACAGATGTGACATGGTGTTGCTTTTGTGTAATGGAGTGGATTATTATATCAGACCTAAGAAATACAAAATGTGTAGCCTGGACGGGGTAGCTCAGTGGTTGAGCATCGACCTATGAACCAGGATGTCATGGTTCAATTCCTGGTCAGGACACATGCCCTGGTTGTGGGCTCGATCCCCAGTCGGGGGCTGTCCAGGAAGCAGCTGATCAATGATTCTCTCTCCTCATTGATGTTTCTATCTCTCTCTCCCTCTCACTTCCTCTCTGAAATCAATAAAAATATATTAAAAACAAAAAAAAAGACAAAATTTGTAAAGGAATTATACAAGCTTAAGAAAAAATTAGTAACAGAAAAATAATCCCACAATAAAAGAGGCGTCAATGTCCCCAAATTTATCAGGCAAGAAATGGAATGAGAAAGAAACTTAACTGAAAAAGAGTAACATTTCTTAGGGAAAAGCAAAGAGGACTCAGCGAGTACTCAGGGAACATGGAGCAGAATCAAGTCACTGGTAATATGTACCTGATTGGATTCCAGAATTGTAGGTTACCAGTTCCTGCTCTGTAGCTCTCATTTTTCTGCTGTCCTAGTCCCAAGGTTGCATCCTGAGTGTGTGTGTGTGTGTGTGTGTGTGTGTGTTAACTTGTCTAATTAGTTTAAAGGACTTAAAGGGAGTACTGTGGCCGCTGAAGATCTGTACGCACAGTGATGATATCCCAAATGTCAACTCTGACCCTGATTCCCTAACCCAGGGAGACATCTGGTGGTTTTGGGTGGGGCAGGGTAAGTGAGTGTCTTTTAAGTGGGGGAAAATATGAATCATTTGGAGCCAGATGACATATCAATTTTCTCTGTTCAATCATGGCCCTAAATGAGCTATGTCTTCAGGGATTAGATTCAACGATAGTCTGCCACTTTTGAATCTGGGATGGGCCTGGGGTTACTTTGAGGAGTAGAAAGTGGCAAAAGTGATATCAAGTTGGAACCCTCAGAGGCCTGGCACTTGGGCTCTTGGAAAACTTCAGTGGCCACATAGAAGTCTGTCTATCAGGAAGGAGAGAGAAAGTGGTTGGGTAAGAAGAGTGAGAGAGAGAATAAGAGAGAGAGACCATCATGTGAGCTGAAAGCTGATCCTCCAGCCTTCAGGACCAGCAGATCCTTTCACAGGAGTTGAGAACAGATGGCAGCTTCCTGGGAGTTGAGCCATTGTTTTTGATAAAAAATATAATACAACAATAATAAATAATCAATGTTAAGACATTAACTCTGAATTAATTGTTTATGTAGCAGTAGGTAACCATAACATCTTATTCTTTTGACCCTCTCTTTTTGGAGCCTGGACGTAATACACAGTGAGACAACAGCTTTAGAGTGACCGGGGGACGCCTGAGCGAGGATGAAAGATAACAAGCTGAGGATTAGTGGGGAGAGACAGAGGGAACCTGGCGCTGTGATGTTCCCATGGGAATTCCACCCCAGTTCTCTACTGGCTTCCTTCGAACTCTGGCTAAAGCCATGTTAGGTCAATTTTTAGTAGATCACATTCCTGCCTAATAAAATGTCCCTAAACTATATTTTATTTAAGGCTACTGCTATTGCTGAACATTAAATGATGCTTGACTTCTGCCTGTGAATGTACCCTGCATAACCTATTTCAAAAACATAGATTTCAGGAGTAGGATACTAACCCAGCAATCACAACACTGGGTTAAGTCTTCTGTCTCTTGAAACATTAGCCAGTAGTGCAAAAGAGGATAAAAATGACTTTTAATATCTAGGCAGATTTGGTGAACACACTTATTAAAAGATTACATTAGAACTCATAGTGCTTAGTTGAAGCTTTGGGGACAAATCATTTTTTCTTTTTTTGTAGATAGAAGTTAAATCAGAACAGTTTTAATTTTTATTCTGTTCCATTTTTTTTTCATATTATATTGTCAGTGAACTGCATATGCAAGCAGTGTAAACCCAAGAGAATTCTTAAAGTAATGAAGCGTTATCAAAAGAGTTCCAGTAAATATGTAAAAAAGTTAAAATATAGTCATCAAATATTACATAGAAAAAAATTAACAAAATTCTCAAAATCTATTTTTTCCCCACATTACAGCTTTGCTTCCTAGCAGAAAATAAAATATTGTGAGCAAATATTCAATTTAAAAAAATCTAGGGAATTAGAACACAACCCCCAAAGGATTGGTTTTTTTAATACAGACAATATGGGTCAAGATATTTTATGTTTTTTAATTATAAAATATTTGGCTCGTGACTAGATTTGATAGGTGTGAAGTCTGAGACAATTTACTAAAGTCAGAGCATGCAAATCATGATAACAGTTAACATTCACCAGCATGTGAGAAAAATGTCGTATCCATTAGTCACATTCATAAAAGGAATTTCTTTTGATTAGGCATTATGATCTTCAATGGAAGTTTTCAGGGCCATTGAAAAACCGCACACTTCTTTTCTGTGTCATTCTAAATTCTTCAGAGAGTAAATAAGGAAAGTGAATGGCTCTGTTAGACATTTCTCAATCATCTTTAAATGGGTCATGGTTTTAAGTAGGTTGTTTCAAATTGGAAGGATGTGAACTAAATTATACCTAAGTTTCACTGTACCATCATCTGCTTAATGAATTCTTTGCAGGGGGTCAGTGAGTCATCAAATGCTAATTGCAATTCATCCTGGAAAGAATCAAATCAATGTATATTTTTCACTAAAGTAGAAGTCAAAAACTAGCCTCAAGAAATACTGAAAAAGAGGTAACTGAACAATAGCCATAGATGTTCAGTGTCTGTAGCAAATAAAAATGACTAGCCCCATGTACTTGGTCCGCCCAAATTGTGCTCAGAAGTTCAATCAGCACTCCAGTGGCACTTAGCACAATCTGGTTTAAAACTGTCTCCCATACCTGCAGCCTCTTCTCCCTGCAATTGCTTTCAAGCCTCCATTCCTCTGGGTCACTGGGGAACTGCTCTCCATCCTACCATTTGATGACACTACTTCTGGCTGTAGTCATCCTCCTTCAACCCCCACCCTCACCCACAAACACGGACAGACAGACACACACATACACACACACACACACACACACAACATGTTTGTACCCGATGATCAGTGAATTCTACTCTCATGGAATTTAGGCCAACAGTAAAAAGCACTAGTTAAAAACAGAAAATTATGTTATCAATATTATGTTGTCTTTTTAAAAAACATATGTTTATTGATTTCAGAGAGGAAGGGAGAGGAGGAGAGAGAGAGAGAAACATCAATGATGAGAGAGAATCACTGATCGGCTGTCTCCTGCACAGCCCCACACTGGGGATTCATCCTGCAACCTGGGCATGTTCCCTGACTGGGAATCGAACCCTGACCTCCTGATTCATAGGTCAACGCTCACTCACTGAGCAACACCAGTCGGACATTATGTTGTCTTTTTTAAAAGTTTGAAATACTATGTCTGATTTGATCTCCTACATTAAATGCCATCAGAATTGTTTAATTGAAAATGTGTTTAAAGTAACAATTCAAGCTCTTAGAATTTGATCTCTGTGTTAAATTTATTAGTGTTACTAGCTTAAGGAGGAAGTCTTAATCTACCTTACAATGCTAAAATGTCAGTGATCTTTGTTATCAAAAACTGACACATGTTTCTAAAGAAAAGAACCATCCCGATAATATGGCATGGTTTTCTCATTTTGTCAGACTCTGTACTGCTTTCAAGATGGGATGTCAGGAAGACTGTGCCATAGAGATTTCTCCATGCCTGCTTCTCTGCCCTTGCATAAGCAACTCCCCCTATGGTACTATGTGTGGGGAGATCTCCCTTTTCTCAGAGCCTATATTTTCCAATGAAGCTGTAATAAATTACCACTAACTTTGTGGCTTACACAACACAAATATCTTACCTTACAGATCTGGAGGTCAGAAGTCTACAATGGGCCTCACTGGGCTGACACCAAGGTGTCTACAGAGCTGCATTCAGGTTTGGAGGCTGGGGGATGGGAGATAGAATGTTTTATTGTCTTTTTTCAGCTTCTATAGTCTGTCCAGATTCTCCTCCTGCTCCCTCTTGATGCTGAAGGCCAGCCAGGACAGGCCAAGTGTTTCTCACATTGCATTCCTCGGATACTGATTCTCCTGCCTCCCTCTCCCATCTTTGGAGAACCCTTGTGGTTATATTGTGCCCCACCAGATAATCCAGGATAATTTTCAAATTTCAGGGCCAATTGTTTAGCAACCTTAATTTCATCTGCAACCTTAAACCCCCTGTAGCTTGAAAGAGAACATGTTTACAGGTCCCAGGGGGATATTTTGGGGAGGAGGGTGAGGTGATTCTGCATACCACAGTACTTTTGACTTTTCTATCACATTTCCCCCCCAGAATATAAACATTGGCATTGCATTAAATTTAGGGAATGGGTTAGTGTTAGTTTTTATACTATCTTAGACACAGGCTCTATTAAAGAAACTCAGTGCTTTGATCATGAAGAGCAGGCAAACAGGTAGTAAAATATATCAGCTTTAGAAATTCACTTCAGTAGTCAGGTATTTTTCATAACTAAGATACTCAGGCATTCAAATACTTCTAGTCTTGGTTAATATTTCTTGAATTGATATTTTTACATTAGAGTATATCAATTTTAGTTTAGATATTTTACTTTATAGACATTAACACTCTTCTACAATTTTTATAAATTACATTTTTTTCAGAATGGAAAGCAAAATATGTATATTAGAAAAGAAAATGTGAAAAAAGGTATCCTGGAAATCTGACATTGAATGCATTTAGATAAGAAAATGACAGTAGAGTCATGTGCCCAGTAATGACATGGATACTTTCTGAGAAATGCATCACTAGGCAATTTCATCCTTGTGCAAACATTATTTCCATAAACCCAGATGGTCTAGCCTACTACACACCTAAGCTGTAAGAGCCTATTGCTCTTAGGCTACAAACCTGTACAGCAGGTTACCATGGAAAACAATAGGAGAGTACATGAAGCGTGAGATAAAATGACTGCAACTAAGAGACCCAGTAAACATGAGACGTGTGAGGCTGCTGCCAGAGTAAGGCATGCTGTTTTATAGCAAACTTGTTTATAAGTACCAAAAGGACACTCTAAAATAGCTGTAAAAAGTATAACCTTATAAATAGATACACCAGTAGCAGGCATTTATTACATTATTATTATCAAGTATTACATACTATACAGAATTGCATGTGCCATATGTTTGAACAAGTTTCCACAGCAGGTTTGTTCTCACCAGCATGGCCACAGACACTTCAGGAATGCATTGCATCATAGTATTACATACTACAGCATTGCGTAGGGTGCCTCATTACATAGACGACCTGTGACTATAGGACAGCTGCGTCATTGTCATCATCACTACATGACAGGGATTTTTCAGCGACATTGTAATTTTATGGGACCACCTGCTATGTGTGGTTTGTCCTTCACTGAAAATTAGGCGTGATGTGGCACATGACTATAAGTCATCTTTCTTTATATAATGCCTTCTTTTATCTCAAATATCCATGCTTTTAGGTGATGTGATATAGAAAAACTGAGTGATCATATGGTTCCTAATTCTTGCCTTGGGAAATGTCATTTATTGAATCGTGATATCTATGCAATTTTTGCTAAAGCTAGTACTTCTATCTACATTGTTTGAAACAATCTCAGACAGACATAATGAAAATAAAAAACTCAATTCTTATTCGCTTATTCTCTATCTCAAGCCCACTTCTTTTCCCACCCTCTTCTTTCCCCAATGGTTCGTTCTCTCTCTCTCTCTCTCTCTCTCTCTCTCTCTCTCTCTCCCTCCCCCCCCCCCCCCCCCTCCCTCCCTCTCTCCCTCTCTTCCTCTCTTCCTCTCTCCTTCTCTCCTTCTCTCCTTCTCTTTCTCTCTCTCCTTCCCTTCCCCACACCTTTCCTCTCTCTTCCTCCAAATGCATTCTCTCTGCCTTTCCTTTTCCTAAGCTCCTAGGGGCCCTTCTTTTGCCTCTGGAACTTGTTTCTTCAGCCCAAACAGCCAGGTTGGCTCACTTCTTCCACAACTCATATTTTCTACCTCTGAAAAAAATAAAAAATTCCTTTCATATATTCTTTAGTGATTATTTGTGTTCTGATAAATGTCTGATAAAAGTTTTAGGCAAGCTTTGGAGATGCCTAATGGGTAGGTAGATAGGAAGGTAGAAAGATAGATAGATGGATAAATAGATAGATAGATAGATTCAGGGGGTGAATTCCATGTCATTTTATATTTTAACTAGAGGCCCAGCGTGTGAAATCGCATGAGATCCAGACTCAGTGCGCCATGGGACACAGCGTCAAGTCCTTCCTGATGACTGGTCTTTGGTTGTTATGGCGTTACAACCACTGGGTTTTTGTTATATAGATATTAATATGTCCTGTCCAAAGGAATAAATGTTGGACAACAGCTGTAATTTCAGTCTTGCTTACTTTTCTTTTTAAAAACAAATAGATTTGCATTTGTGAAGATTTGCATAGGCAGAATAAGGAAGATAATGCATATATATATATGGAAAGTTAACTGTTAAGTGCTATTGTTAACTACTATATTAGTCAACCTATATTAAAAACTCTCAATGGCATACAACAATAGTCATCTATTTTTCACAAGTTTGTTGGTCAGCTACGTAGCTATTATGCCTGTGTGTAGCTATTAAGTGTAGCTCTGTTCTGTGTATATCTCTCCCCCTTCCTATAAATGGGGGCTAGTCAGGATGGATACATTTTTATTTTTTTCTTTCTTTTTTGTACTTTTATCCCCAACCTGCTGTGGTGTGAACAACTTCTGTTCCTTCTGACTGGAATTTCTTTGTGTTCTTTATGGCTTAGCTGCCACCTGCTTATTCATTGATATAACTCAAAGGTCACTTCAGGAAGTTTTTCTAGATCTTGGACTAACTTTATCTCCTCTGTGCTCCATGCCTGGCACCCTTCACACACCTCTAATGTAGAACTTAGCATTGAAAAGCTGTTTATGTGTTGGTCTCTCTCCCCCATTATCATTTCAGGTTCTTCTGTGTTAAGAATTGTGTGTATGTGTGTATGTGTGCATGCATGTGTTTAACCACTGTGCCTGTTATATACCATGGCACATTGTAGGCACACAAAGTCTACAGAAGTGAACTAAACAATCCTTGAACATCTTCCTATAGACTAGTGCTGCTCTCCCTTGGACACAATTGAATAAATACTGCCAGATTCAATAGGGCTCCATTTTTCTGAACTCTGGGCACACCATCTTTCTTCTGTGGATACATTCTTCCTTCATATATATTAGTACTACTGATTAAGTTATAGCTCTCTTAGATCAATCACTTCCTAGTTCATGTCTCTCTAGACTCCATCCTAGACCTCTTAATTGGGTTTTTCATTGCCTCATTCATTAATTCACTTATTCTGTTCATAGAAAGCTATATGGTTACAAGATATCTACTAGGCTTTTAGTAAAAAGGTGTCCTTTGTATTACCAGCCTTCACTATAGACCACAAAGTGTGACCCCATTCAGTGCGATGTGTGCATAAGGCAAGAGCCAATGGCAGGGGAAGGCAGAAGTCCTTTACTGATGCTAGGAAGGTAGATATCCCTTTCTATGGCCAATAATAGAAGCTTAAATGAGTACACCCAAATTTGCAAGCACATTTTAAGGTTCTCCTTAAGTCAGATATTTAAATTTTATTGGCCAAAGCAAGCCATATGAATGACCCAGATCTCGAGAAAAAGGAAGTTCACTCAATCTTTAGATTACTATAAGAACTGTAAAATTTCAGGGCTAAAAAGATGTATGGAGAAAGGGTAAAGAATCGAAGCCAATACTTTATTATAACCTGATTTCATTTCTTCTCTTTAATTCCAAGGATAAAGAATTTGATGGTGATTAAATTATTACTATATGATCAAAAACAAAACTTGCTGTATTGAGATATACTTATATTAATGACAGTGATCTATCAAATTTAACATTCCATAAAATGGCACATCTGCTTTTAAAAAATTTTTTTGTGGTGATAATAACTATGCAAAAATAATTGACCGATTTCTGTACAGCAACTAATTTAGTAAGAGCTTCATATTTTTATGCAATTTAATCTCTTCAAGGGCCTTATATTTCCTCCATACAGATATAGATTCTCAGGCTTATATAATTACTTCCCCAGTGATACCCACTTGTTACTACTGAAATGTAAATCCATATCAGCATTGATGACTAAATTTTTAAAATAATATTTTTTAAATATTTAACCTAAATATTTCTATAATATATGATTTATGAATTGTGAGGTTTTTTACTGTATTCTGTTCTGGTGATCTCTCTGTTGGCTGTGTAGACAGGAAACTAAGAAAAAGTAGAACATAATATAATATCTTGTGATCATTTTTCTCCTGAATATCCCTGACATTCAGACCAAGAGAAACAGACATAGATTGTTGCCTGAAAAAATAACTCTAAAAATGTGCAGGCAAGACTTTAACGTGAAAGCTACATGACAAGATTCAAGTGAAATTCAATAATTGGAAAATATTACTTTGATTTAAAAATGTCTTACAATTTAGGAACAGTATGTAGGTCAAATATATTTCAAGAAAAAAGGGTTTTTCTTTTGTTTTTATCTTTGTTCATTTTTTTCCATTTTTCATATCAGGTATCCACATTTAATATTAACTATATAATATAATATTTTTATTCTTAATTAATAACAATGTTCAGTTATTTATTTTTAATGTGTGCCAGACATTCTTCTAAGAGCATTACATACGTTAACTTTTGTGTGCTTCACAATAAATGTATGAGGTATTTTGCAAAGATTTAAGTAATGCAAGTAGTTGAATTTTTCAGTTCAAGAGGTTAACTATTGCACAATATAACCCTTCTAGCAGTGAAAACTTTGCAAAAATGCCAGGGTCCTCAACTCCATTTGCTAGACAAACAACAACAACAAAAACCCAGGGATATTATATAAATTCTTTTTTTACATAATTTAAGTTTTTTATTGTTTAAAGCATTACATAAGTCTCCTTTTTCTCCCATTGACTTCTTCCCAGCTGCCCCAAAGCCTAGCACATTCCCTCACCCACCCCCACCCCCACCCCCGTCTATGTTTATTGGTTATGCTCATATACATGCATACAAGTCCTTTGGTTTATCTCTTACCCCCTCAGCCCTGCCTTCCCTCATGGTTTGGACAGTCTATTCAATGCTTCTATGATTCTGGTTCTGTTTTTGTTCATCAGTTCATGTTCATTATATTATACAAATGAGTGAGATCATGTGATATTTATCTTTCTCTGACTGGCTTATTTCTCTTAGTGTAATGCTCTCCAGTTCCATCCACGCTGTCGCAAATGGTAAGAATTCCTTCTTTTTTACAGCAGCGTAGTATTCCATTATGTAGATGTACCACAGGTTTCTAATCCACTCATCTGTTGATGGGCACTTAGGCTGTTTCCAAATCTTAGCTATTGTTAATTGTGTTGCTATGAATATAGGGGTGCATATATCCTTTCTAATTACTGTTTCTGTTTTCTTGGTATATATTCCTAGAAGTGGGATTACTGGGTCAAATGGAAATTCCATTTTTAATTTTTGAGGAAACTCCATACTATTTTCCACAGTGGCTGCACCAGTCTGCATTCCCACCAGCAGTGAAGGAGGGTTCCTTTTTCTCCATATCCTCTCCAGCACTTGTTGTTTGTTGATTTGTTGATGATAGCCATTCTGACAGGAATGAGATGGTACCTCATTGTTGTTTTGATTTGCATCAATTGGATGATTAGTGACTTTGAGCATGTTTTCATATGTCTCTTGGCCTTCTGTATGTCCTCTTTCAAAAGGTGTCTATTTAGGTCCTTTGCCCATTTTTTGATTGGATTGTTTACCTTCCTTTTGTTAAGTTGTAGGAGTTCCCTATAAATTTTGGAAATCAAACCCTTATCAGAGATAACTTTGGCAAATATGTTCTCCCATGCAGTGGGCTTTCTTGTTGTTTTGTTAATGGTTTCTTTTGCTGTGCAGAAGCTTTTTATTTTGATTTAGTCCGATTTGTTTATTTTCTCCTTAGTTTCCATTGCCCTAGGAGCTGTATCAGTAAAGATATTGCTACGGCAAATGTCAGCTATTTTGCTGCTGATGGCTTCTTCTAAGATTTTTATGGTTTCCAGATTATTTAGTAAAATTTTTTCTAATATGTCAAAAGTTTTAAATGATAAATATTCCTGACATACATTGAGTGGGTACTTTCAAACTATTTAACTGGTAACAGTAGATGTTGAAACTGCATTGGAAAAGCAAACAAAATATGTTATATAGAAAATGGCATTAAAACCCTAGGTAGGAAACATGTCTTGATGGGTTTGGTGTAAATTGTTATTCTTGCTGAGATTTAAGACATGCTCAGATATTCTATAATGCTCCTATCAAATATGACATAAGTTACCTTGCCCAAAAGTTGAGGGCAAAGGCCAAACCTCTCTTTGAGCAAGACCAAATTATGTACCACACACATAGGAAAGACTGAAATTAATTCCATTTGTCCTTGTTGACATACATTCTCCTTTGCCATTTGGGTGAATTTATACTACATATATTTTATTCTATATAATAATTAGAAAGTTGCCATCAGAACAATTTTAGTCCTTTTTCTTTTTAATGAAAATACTTGAATGTTTTGCAAAGATAAAAAGCACACCATTAACTATGGTCTCTATTTCTGCTTTTGTGGTAAAAACATAATACCATGATGAAAACAATATGTAATTTAATTTTACCAAAACACTCTTTACCATTCCAAACAGAAAGTTAGTATAAAGCAAAATACTAAAATGTCTATTTCTATAACTTACATTTTTATTTTCTTTTAAATTAAGAACCCCTAAATTCCCCATATATGCAAAATATATTTATATATGTTTCAATGTATATGTATGTATATATACATGTATATGTATATATACACATATATATACACACATACACACATATATATGTACATACACATACACACATGCATATATTTCCCATATAAATAACTAGATTGTTAACAAATATGCAAGGATTATATTTCAGTTCTTTGCATCTCAGCTCAGAAATTGGAATCACAGAAATCGTTTAAAAGCCAGTCCTTTTTCCTCTTCAACATTTTTATTCTTAGAAATATATCAACAGCTGATCTGTATTCTTGGCATGTTTTCAATGATTATGTTATTGAACTGCCAATTTCCATGACAGTAGAACAGACATGCCATTTTTCTCCTTTTTGTTTTCAGTGCTAAATATTAAAATCACCGATTTAAAACAATAATCACATTTTGGCTTTGTCAAATTAATGAGCAGCTTCAAATTGATCAATGCCACAGCTTTTGAGTTTTTTCATACTGAACATGTGTCTCTTTCAACCTACCATTTTAGTCTTACAACATTCATTTTGAAGGAAATGTTTCAATAAATCAGATGTGTATGTATGATATGTGTATATTTAATTTTTTTCAAATATCTCAATTTACTTTTTAAGTTTTGTGCCAGAAATATGGGAATTCAATTTTTGTAATCAGAGACCCAATTCTGAAACTGTAAAAAGTCCATGTGTCTTCTTTTTTTTTTTTTTCTCTTTCGCCCGGATCAATTTATAATGACTTGGATTATACCTTATTGCTAAACGTCAAAGCACTTCTACAGTAGTATGGGTACTTTAATGTCAAGTCAAAAAGAGGCACTCTCCCACATTAAAACCAAACAACCGACCAACCAACCAACTAACAAATAAACAAAGGAGTTACTAACAAATAATAAAACTCCCACACAAACATTGAAATGTTGTTCTTATGAGCAGCCATCCTTTTTTAATTATTTTATTTTTGAAGCCTTTTATACAGAGACTAGAGGCCCGGTGCACAAATTTGTGCACCAGTGGGGTTTCTTGGCCTGGCCTGCTGGATCGGGCCAAAACCAGCTCTCCGACATTCCCCGAGGGGTCCCGGATTGCGAGAGGGTGCAGGCCAAGGGACCCCACCGGTGCACGATCAGGGCCAGGGAGGGATTTGGGAGGTTGGCGAGCCGGAGAGGGACCACGGGAGGGTTCTAGGGCATGTCCAGCCTGACTCGCTCAGTCCTGATTGGCCAGACCCCAGCAGCAAGCTAACCTACCGGTCAGAGTGTCTGCCCCCTGGTGGTCAGTGCATGTCATAGCGAACGTTTGAGTGGCCTTAGCATATCATTAGCATATTACACTTTGATTGGTTGAATGGTTGACCGGACACTTAGCATATTAGGCTTTTATTATATAGGATGGCCAGATCCCTGGATTGTTGTGGTGAACTTTAGATCCATTTTCATCTATCATCACATCTAAAAACACTGTCATATAACAATTTTTTTCTGTTATTTTAAGCAGTCTTCATTTTTAAGGCAAAATGAGGAGTCCTTGAGTGTCTGGTCTAAGTAATCTAACTTGTTTTGGGAAAGACATGATAAATTTTTCAATAAAAGTGATTGATTCCTCACTAAACTGCCATTATCTTGTGATTTTTTAAAATATTGTTATTGATTTCAGAGAGGAAGGGAGATATAGAAACATCAATGATGAGAGATAACCATTGATTGGCTGCCTCCAACACATCCCACATTGGGGATCAAGCCCACAACCTGGAATCAAACAAGGGACCCTTTAGTCCATAGGCCTATGCTCTATCTACTGAGACAAACCTTCTAGGGCCAGCTTGTGAATATTATATCCAGGTCTTCTCTACCTATAATCCACCTTCAGGTTGCCACTCTCCTTTACAAGGCAAGGAGGGGGAGGAGATAAACTGGAAGCTCTCTGTCTGACCAGTTGTCCTTTCTTGCTCCCAGAGGTTATGGAAATGAGAGGAGGAATGAGTGAGAAGGACAGCGTGACAAAGTTTCTCTATTCATTTTGAAACCCAGGAGAGGGAACTCAACTATCTTCATCAGCAGAATGAGGTGGATGACAGTTTGGTTGACTATGGGAGAATTAGTAAACATCTATCTCAATAATGCTGTACCTACAACTTCCACAGCTCCTTCTAGCTCTCATGAAAAGGACCTGGTGCTCTATGCACATAAACTGATGAAATTCTATAATTTTGCTTCATTTACTTCCCATATCTTTATTAAGTTATATTAGGTATTTTTGTTCTTTTAAAATAATTAACAACATATCATTTTGAGAAACGAAGCGATATAACAATAATTACAATACTTATTCTGTACTCAAAATAATTACATTACATTTTGACACACAAACTTTAGCCTCTTTTGGGGAGACACTTTCTAAAACTTTTTTGTTTTCTTTTAATAACTGGGTGAGATCTTAGATATGCCACCTCTTGTGAGCAGGGTGCCCTGGTTTTACACATGACCTGCTGCCTTCTGCAAATGTAGAATATGTTGTCTGCACATTTCTAACCATTCATGGATCACAATTCATGGAGAGCAATTACAACTTTTTATATCTTTTAAAATGACTTCTACCTTAATAACAAGATGGAATATTAGGCAGATAAATTTTAAAATATTTCACAACTGAGTTCTAAGCATTACATATTTCATATATTGTAATAAGTAAAAAATATTTTTTGAGAAAAGTGAATACTATTTGTGTGACTTTCCTGAAATCAATAGTTATCTCTCTATTTACTCTTTCATTGTAGACTTTTCTACAAAAAGAGGAAAGTGTTATTAAGTGACTAGTGAGTCTTAAGAGACCTCAAGGCTATCTGTGGGCATTGTCTAAGCTTAATTTCTCAAGAAATATTTTACATAAAACTAAGTACATCTGGATTAATAAAACAGAGAAAATATTCTTCTGTATAGGCAAATAATGATAAGAAGTAATCTATCTACTTTGCCTGTGAAAAATGTTCCACTCAGGCAAAAACGTAATTATTTATCTAAAACATATCACATTTAGAAATGGATTGGATATAAAAATAGCAAATTTACATTTATATACATTTTTCTATATGAATTTTCAATGGTACCTCTATAATGCTTTGCTGGAGTAACCAGAAGCACACATAGCCAGAAGTACTGTTCATTAAGTCTGTTATTGTCAGGTGTGAAACCTGCCTTATTGGGACAAATCTTGCATGAGATTCTTAATGGCAATAGACGTGTGATGATCATTTGATCCAAATATTTAATTACTGCACTAGATGGAAGATGTTTTGTTTCTTTAACTCAAAGAGTTATACATATATAAAACTAATATTAAAATATATACAATTACCCTATATAATAAAAGGGTAATATGCAAATTGACCCTAATTGTGGAATGACTGGTAACTATGATATGCACTGACCATGAGGGGGCAGATGCTTAATGCAGGAGCTGTCCCCTGGTGGTCAGTGTGCTCCCACAAGGGGAGCTCCACTGAGCCACAAGCCAAGTAGACGGCTGCAAGCGCAGCAGCGGTAGCGGGAGCCTCTCCTACCTCCTCGGCAGTGCTAAGGATGTCCAACTGATGGCTTAGGCCCACTCATAAGCCATCAGTTGTACATTCCCTGAATGCTCCAGGCTGCCAGAGGGATGTCTGACTGCCAGCTTAGGACTGATCCCCTCGGTAGGGAGCTCAAGCTGGAAGGTGCACATCCCCCGAGGGGTCCTGGACTGTGAGAGGGCACAGGCCAGGCTGAGGGATCCCCCTAGTGTGCAAATTTTTGTGCACCGGGCCTCTAGTAAATATATAAAATTAGCTAATGAGGTGAAATCTGATTGATAACTTGAAAACACCCCTCTGAACATTAATACTGGTATAACTAAACCCAATTTAAAAATGCATAAAACTTTTGTGTTTCCTCTAGCTACTGAAAACTATGTACTTACGCAATATAATGATATGCAATGAAGATAAAAGCTATACTGGACATTCTGATATCAATATTTAGCTTTTTCCCCAGTTAAAGAACTGACCTTAATCAGACAGGCTAAAGGAAAAACATTTATTACTCTGATCAATAATTCCTTTTGGCACATAATTTTCTTATATTCTAAGCAGTCTTTGTTTTTATGAAAAATATTTTTCCAGGATCTTGAAATTAAATTTTATATACAATTTTTCCAAGTACATTTTGAAACATCTATTCGTTAGATACTACTGTCTTGAAATCTTCCCTTCCTCCAAATTGGTCTCTGGGAGTATATGAGATGTTTGCACTCTCTCTTTCTCTCCTTTTTGTTGTTTTTCTTCATTTGTCTTTTTCTGATCACAAATATATATATATAT
>NW_005366834.1:4203976-4221303 GCF_000412655.1 Myotis brandtii
ATCTTAGAATAAATTCAGTGTCATTTAGTAAATAAAAATGGAGGTTTCTGGGCTTAAACACTTTTTATAAGAAGAATCACTATTCCCATTGAATATTAAGCTAACAAATGATCCTCCATTTCACAGGCCATTATAATCCCAATCTAGTAGGATAAAATCAATATCTCTCTGTGGTAATAAGCAAGTAACAACTGTGCACACTGTCCCAGATTAACAATGGTTTAACTTACGTGTTTTCAGTTTTATGATGCTATGACATCAATACATGTTCAGCAGAAACAGTACTTCAATTTTAAATTTTTATTTTGTCCCAAACCAGTGACATGCCCTATAATGCTCTCTCATGATTCTGTACAACAGCATTGACCCTTTGCTCCCAGTCCGCCAAGTGATCTGGAGGGTAAACATCTGATACTTTACAGTGTGCATTCATTGTGTTAAATTATTTTGCCCAATTGTAGGCAAATGTAAGTGTTCCTAGTGTGTTTAAGATGGACTAGTCTAATCTATGATGTTTGGTAGGTGTGGTGTATTAAGTGAATTTTTACCTTAACAATATTTCTTAATTACAATGGGATAATCAGGACATAACCCCATTGTAAACCAAGGAACATCTGTATAGATTCGGAGGGGTTCGTATTGGTGTTTCTTCTGGCCATGTTCCTCCTCATAGGACAAACAGTTCGTAAGGCAAAGGGGATGGGATTAGTTGGAGCTGATGGCATCCACACTATCCCTACTTCTCGATCAGGTTGTGGTACATGGAGAGCTGGAATTCTTTCCCCAAAGGACTTCGAGATTGCTTCTAGGACCTGTGTTCCTCTCTGTCAGTCCAGACTTTCATGTCAGCTACACATGCAATGTGTGCAGAGGCCAACAGAGCCAATGGGAAGCTGTTTGTAGGGGACACAGTGATTGACTGAGCTTGGACAGGTGAACTGAGTTACCCAAATGTGTGCACACAAGGCCTCTTGCAGGACAATGGTGAGCAGCCTGCTGTCCCCATGTCCCCATATTCTGGTGCTGAACTCTCAGTACCCAGGAATTCAAGTTCACATCTGACCTTTATTAAGAAGACATATTTGTGGAGAAGAAAGCATATTTTATTTAGCAGATTTACTAATTTATGAATTTGAATTTGAAACACATATTATATGGGTTTTGTCCAAGCCTGATTTAAATATTATGTTAAATATGAGAAAGCAAACACATTAGATACTAATTGCAGCCTAGGCTCTACTTTTAAAATGATATGTTCATTAATGTCTTATTTAGAGCTGAGCCTTTGTGATTCCTTGGTAATTCAGTTACAGTTGCTTATTCAACAAGTTTCATTTTTCCCCGGGGGAAAAATAGTATTCTGTTTGCACATCAAATCTTTATTTCTCAAAGAGTAGGGAAGATGTAGCTGCCCCACATTTTAAAAAATAGTTTATATTAATAAGACTAATTGTTAGTCATAAGCAAAACTAAAAGGTTTTGTTTGCTCTTATTTATAGATAATTAGTTACCCTAATTTTTTAAAAATATATTTTATTGATTTTTTACAGAGAGAAAGGGAGAAGGATAGAGAGTTAGAAACATCGATGAGAGAGAAACATCGATCAGCTGCCTCCTGCACACCCCCCACTGGGGATGTGCCCGCAACCAACGTACATGCCCCTGACCGGAATCGAACCTGGGACCCTTGAGTCCGCAGGCCGACTCTCTATCCACTGAGCCAAACCGGTTGGGCAACCTAATTTTTGCTTAAAACCTGCACGCACGCACGCACACACACACACACACGCACACACACACACTTAAAATAGTAACTATAAGAAATAGACTGGATGAATCAAAAATTAAAATGAAATCTGATTTATAACTTAGTAATACCCTTTTGAGTTTTAATATTAGTATGGTTGAATTCAATTTGAAAATGTACAAAACCTATGTGTTTCCTCTATCTAAACCTCTATCTAAACAACTTGAACCTACTTATATATAATCAAGTTTCATACATGGACTTCTGTATACTTCTACCGTAGTACATCAACAATTGTAATTCTGATGATTTTACACATTACTATTAAGTGACATTATGTTAAAGATATGTGGTAAATTTCATGGAGGGATTGATTGGTGCTTAGGCTTGAGGAAGAAATGCCTAAAATAAATAAATTAATTAATAAATTAATTAATTAATTAAAAAAATAAATAATAAATCTTAAAGATGTCTGAGATACCTTCTTTTCCCCATAGCTGTTAATCCATAACTGTTGTGTTAAAATAAATCTGGAATGCCCCGGGTCCTTCCTTCACAAACTCCCACAGGAGACTGAGAATCATAATGAGACACATTATTGAAGCCCAGTTATCATCTGATAATACTGTCATTAACACTTATTATCACATAATTGTGTTGGAGATTGGCTACCTCAGAGACAATTTAAAAGAGGGAAAAAAATACTGTATCTCAAGGAATTACATGAGAATAAAACACAGTAAGGAGTGCCTGAATGATATAGTTTCAGGGAGAATGAAACATCTCATCTGGCCCATTAGCAGTTAGAAATGGTAGTAATCACATCAGCCTCTCTTCCTCCTTCCCCTATATTTTACATATTAGTGACTTGTTAAATTTTCTACCTTCTCAAGCTGGAGCAGTTATCTCAGCAGTGACATTTGTAATGATGGGAGAAAATCATCATAGCTGTGGGTAATTGTTAGGAAGTATCAACACAGCCCTGAACTTTATAGGTCATGATGTCTCTGTAACCTGTGGGTATAGCTGCATTTTGAAATAGATAACTGTGTCTCTCCCTTAGCATCTTCCTGTTTCCTAATTTTTTTTCTCGTATGTAAGATTACAAAGGTCAGGTGCCAGTATGATCTAGAATAAGAGCTCTGTGGCTCACTTGGAAAGGTTACTTTAGAAAAAATCTCATGAAGCAGTAGGAACTCAGAGTACTGTGGGAATGTGGCTAACACCTTATTACTTCCTAATAGAGCTTCTAACACATTAGGAGTACAAGGTGCTGGATTCCTGATTGTGTCTGAGGGCTTTGGTCTTCATTTACTAAATAGAAATGAAGAAGCATGCTGAGAACCTACTTACACTTCTGAGGTCATGTTCATAGGTCATCAAAGCAATGTGAAGATCAATATAGCAAAGTCTGAAACACCTATTTAATGCTTTTGTTAGAAATGCATATTTGTAATAAGGAATAAACTGTCACAGACCTTATTTCCCTATTGAAGGTGATACCATACACTAATGAGCCTTCCAAAATACAGAAACTTTTAATTGGTTGACCTGTCCCATAAAACCAGAAATATCCCAGCATGTAATTTTCAGGAAGGCAATGACGCTTAGAGTCATGCCAGATTCAAGTTAATATTTTTATGATATGCATTTAGTTTTAATCTAAACTGAGTGAGTAGCTGGTGACTAATATTAATATCTTCAGAAACCAAATCCAGATATTTTAGTTGTGAATGATTTATGGAAATTATAATTGAATCAATGTGAACGTTTCTCGCTCAAAGGTGACCTAATGACACTTACTATTGCACATTATATAATGGAATATTTTTTAGTAAAGCGTGGACCAGTTCTATGAATTGCACATATTTTAGATTGTTATGCTATTTTCCACAATTGATGGTTTTTCTTTCTTTCTATTTTGTAATTTATTTAAAACCGGAATAGGATATGGCCATTGAGGTGGATTTCAAGCTGGGTTGTTTTTCTAATGGTGTGTTTCTTTTTAGGATATAATGATGAACATTAGGTATGTTTATAAAAGTGCTTGTGAGTTGATTGTGTCACAGACAAAGACAGAGAGACCAAGAGATACAGAGAAAGAGAGAGATTTCTGGTAGATATGCATGTGTACATGTTTTTGTAGTTTGTAGTTTTCATGTGGAAATTTACTCCTTTCTATTTTAGTTTACTTTATCTTCATTAAGGAAACATTAAAAATACACCTAAAAAGAAATATTATTTTTAAATCATTATAGAAAAAATACTTGTTACAGTTTCAGTTTATGAGTTATTTTCCAGTTAGTTGTATATCTGAAAATCTTACCTTTCTATATATTTTTATTTATTACTCTATCTAGATCAGTGATGGCGAACCTATGACAAGCATGTCAGAGGTGACACGCGAACTCATTTTTTTTTGGTTGATTTTTCTTTGTTAAATGGCATTTAAATATATAAAGTAAATATCAAAAATATAAGTCCTTGTTTTAGTATGGTTGCAAATATCAAAAAATTTCTATATGTGACACAGCACCAGAGTTAAGTTAGGGTTTTTCAAAATGCTGACATGCAGAGCTCAAAAGGTTCACCATCACTGATCTAGATCATAGTAAACTTGAGCCTGATAATCAATTAGCATTTTTTAAATGAAATTCTTCTCTGTAAGACATTTCTAAGAATCTCTGCATGATATTTATTCCAACATACCATCTAACCAGGTGTTTGTTTGTTCCCTCTGCCAGAAAGTCTTATCTCATTGCTGCTTCAACACTTTGGGGTCAACACATATTTTCATAGAATGTGCTGTTTTGCCCTCTACCAACTTTTCACCAAAATTAGACATGTCACTCAGTCACTGATCAGAACTTAGACTATACCAGGCTGCAATTTTCAACAAAAATAGATGAGTGGATAAAAAAGTTGTGGTAGCCCTAACAGGTGTGTCTCAGGTGGTTGGGCACCATCCTGTGCACCGAAAGACTGCTGGTTCCATTCCTGGTCAGGGCTCATGTGCTTTGTGTGTTCCATCTCCAGTAGGGGGCGTGCAGGGGGCAGCTGATTGATATTTCTCTCTCACATAGATGTTTCTCTCTCTCCCTCTCCCTTTCTCTCTTTCTAAATATATATATATATATTTAGAAATCCAGATATTTATATATATATGGAAACCTTACATTTTGTGACAGCATGGATAGACTTGGAGAGTATTAGGCTAGTGAAATCAGCCAGTCAGAGAAAGACAAGTACCAGAGGGAAAGGGGTGTAGTGGGCAGGGATAAAGGGTAAGGGGATATAAATGATGATGAAAGAAGACTTGGGTTGTAAAAATACAATACAATATCCAGATAATGTATTATAAAACTGTACTCCTGAAAACTATGCAATTTTTTAACAAATGTTACCTGAATAAATTCAATAAAAAACAAAGCAAAACAAAACAAAACTCTTCTGGGGGCTTAGAAATAAGCAAAGTATAACACAGAATGTGACTTCCCATGATTACAAAACTGATTTTCCCAAGGTCCGAAGTTCCAAGACAAATATCAGGATCCCTGGAAATTTTCAGACACTCATGGTCTGCTGGATAACAATCCATCCACATCATTTTGGTTCATCTTAACTCTGAGGCCTCAGCCCACAGGTCCTACAGTCTGCCTCCTGAGCTTCAGTGATGACACATTTGTACTCTCTCTTCCCCTCCTTTTTGTTGTTTCTCTTCATTTGTCTTTTTCTGATCACTACACTATATTTATTTTTTCTAGCTTGGAATAGATTCAGTGTCCTTTAGTAAATAAAAATGGAGCTTTCTGGGTTTAAAAACTTTTTGTATAAGAGTCACTATTTCATTAAATATAAGCTAACAAATGATCCCTCCATTCTGTAGGTCATTATACTTCCAACACAGTTGGATACAATTGAATGTACTCTGTGGTAACAAGCAAGTAACAACAGTACAGACAGTCCCTGAATTATTATAGTTCATCTTATGATTTTTCAGCTTTATGATGCTGTGACAGCAATACATATTCAGCAGAAACTACACTTAGAATTTTGAATTTCGATCTTGCCCCAAGCTGGTAATATACCCTATAATACTCTCTCATGATTCTGGACAGCAGCAGCGAGCCTTAGCTCCCAGTCAGCCACGTGATGTGGAGGGTAAATATCTGATACTCTATACTAGCAGTGGTTCTCAACCTTCCTAATGCCATGACCCTTTAATACAGTTCCTTATGTTGTGGTGACCCCCAACCATAAAATTATTTTCGTTGCTACTTCATAACTGTAATTTTGCTACTGTTATGAATCGTAATGTAAATATCTGATATGCTATATGTGTTTTTCGATGGTCGCAACCCACAGGTTGAGAACCGCTGCTCTATAGTGTGTCTTCATTGTGTTAAATTATTTTCCCAACTGTAGGCCAATGTAAGTGTTCTGAGCCTGTTCAAGATGGGCTAGGCTAAGGTATGATGCTTGATAGGTTAAGTGTATTCAGAGAATTTTCAACTTAATATTTCTTATTTACAATGGAATTATCTGGACACAATCCCATTGTAAATCAAGGAACATCTGTATGTATTTCAGAAAGTAATGCCATACTCTTGAGCCATAGTCTTGAACCTGACCTGGGCCCTTAGGTTTGGAGGGGTTCACATTGGCCCTTCTTCTGGCCATGTTCCTCCTCAGAGGACAAACAGTTCATAAGGCCAAGGGGATGGAGTTCATTGGAGCTGATGGCATCCACGCTACCCCCACTTCTAGATCATGTTGTGGTACAAAGAGATCTGGAATTCTTCCCCCACGGGACTGTGAGACTGCTTCCAGGCCCATGTTCCTCTCTGCCAGCCCTGTCTTTCATGTCAGCCATCCTACCATGTGCTCAGGGGTCAATGGGGCCAATGGGAAGCTGTTTGTAGGGGACACAGTGGTTGACTGAGCGTGGACAGGTGAACTGAGTTACCCAAATGTGTGTATACAGGCCTTTTGCAGGACAGTGGTGAGCAACCTGCTGTCCCCATGTCCCCATATTCTGGTGCTGAACTCTCAGGATCCAGGAATCTGAGTTCACATCTGACCTTTATTAAGAAGGCATATCTGTAGAGAACAAAACGTGTTTTACTTACAGTTTAACTGGATCTGTAACTTTTAAATATTGAAAGGTATATTACACAGGTGTTTGTTATTATTCTTGGCCTGGACCCTATGAATGTGCAAGATAGATTTAAATATTACATTAGGTATTAGAGAGCAACCACATTAGAAACAAACTACAACCTAGGCTCTACTTTTAAAATAAAATGACATATTCCATTTAATGTCTTATTTAAAGCAGGACCCTTTGTGACTCTTTGGTAATTCAGTTACAGTTGTCCATTCAATAAGTTTCATTTTTTTTTTCTCAGAAACAATGTTTGTGCATCAAATATTTATTTCTCAAAAGGTGGGGAAGTTGCAGTTTCCCAATATTTTTTAACTTAGGTTATATAAATAAGACTGATTATAAAACATAAACAAATCTTAAGGGTTTTTTATCTTAATTACAGCTAATTACTTATCCTAATATTTGTTTAAAACTCACACTTCTCCACACACACAAACTATAAGATATAGCTTGAATGAATCAAGAATTAAAATGCAATCTGACTGATAACTTTTATGAAACCCCTTCAAGTATTAATACTAATATTGCTGAATTCAATTAGAAAGTGTACAAAACCTACGTGTTTCCTCTGTCTAAACAGTTTGAACCTGCTTATGGATACTCAAGCTGGTGATGTTTCACGCATGGACTCCTGTGTACTTTTACCATAGTACTAGTACATCAACAATTGTAATTCTGATTATCTTACACATTATTATTAAGTGACATGTTAAAGATAAGTGGAACATTTTATGGAGGGATTGATAGGTGCTTAGGTTCAGAGAAGAAAAACCTAAAAAAAGCTCGAAGATATCCCAGATATGCTCATTGCCCTGATTGCTGATCCATAACTGTTATGTAAAAAATGTGATCTGGAATGCTGCAGGTCCTTCCTTCACAAACTTCCACAAGAGACTGAGAAGCATGAGACACATTATTGAAGCCCAGTTATCATCTGATAATGCTGTCATTAACACTTATTATCACATAATTAGGTTGGTCATTGGCCACCTCAGAGATAATTTAAAAGAAGAAAAAAAAGCTGCATTTCAAGGAAATATATGATCATAAAATACTGTAAGAAATGCCTGAACAATGATATAGTTTCAGGGAGAATGAAACATCTCATCTGGCCCATTAGCAGTTAGAAATGGTAGTAATCACATCAGCCTCTCTTCCTCCTTCCCCTATATTTTACATATTAGTGACTTGTTAAATTTTCTACCTTCTCAAGCTGGAGCAGTTATCTCAGCAGTGACATTTGTAATGATGGGAGAAAATCATCATAGCTGTGGGTAATTGTTAGGAAGTATCAACACAGCCCTGAACTTTATAGGTCACGATGTCTCTGTAGCCTGTGGGTATAGCTGCATTTTGAAATAGATAACTTTGTCTCTCCCTTAGCATCTTCCCTGTTTCCTATTTTTCCCCTGTATGTAAGATTACAAAGGTCAGGTGCCAGTATGATCTAGAATAAGAGCTTTTGTGGCTCACTTTGAAAGGTTATTTTGAAAATCTCAAAATGCTGTGGAAATGTGGCTAAAATCTTATTACTTCCTAATAGAGCTTCTAACACATTAGGAGAACAGGGTGCTGGATTCCTGAATGTGTCTGAGGGCTTTGATCTCCACGTACTGAATAGAAATGAAGAGGCATCTTTACACTTCGGAGATCCTGTCCATAGTATGTCATGATAATGTGAAGCCCAGCCAGGTGGCTCAGTTGGTTGGAGCATCATCCCCTACACCAAAGGGTTGCAGGTGGCATTCCCTATCAGAGCACGTAGCTAGCATACAGGTTCAATCCCTTGTTGGGGTGCTTACAGGAGTCAACTTATGTTTCTCTCACATTAATGTTTCACTCTAAAATCAATAAAACACATATACTAGGATGATGAGTTAAAACAACAATGTGAAAATCAATTCTACCATAATAGCATAGCCTGAAACACATTTTTAATAGAATAATAACTAGAATGCAAAATATTTGTAATAATGAAGGCAATGCCACACACCTCATTTCTCTATTGACAATGACACCATACTGTACTGAACCTTCCAAATACAGAAACTTTTAATTGGCTACTTGTCCCTGGTAACAATACTGATTACTCCTTGGGCCCAGTGGTCCAAGACAAATAACAGGTTTCCCGGAAGTTTTCATATGTTCAGAATCTCCTCAATAACAATCAATCAAAAGTATTTTATCTTAACTCTGAGGCCTCAGTCCACAGGTTCTACAACTCTGTTTCCTGATTCCTAAAACTTTTTTTAAAAATATATTTTATTGACTTTTTACAGAGAGAAAGGGAGAGAGATAGAGAGTTAGAAACATTGATGAGAGAGAAACATCAATCAGCTGCCTCCTGCACACTCCCCACTGAGTATGTGCCCACAACCAAGGTACGTGCCTTTGGCTGGAATCGAACCTGGGACCCTTGAGTCTGCAGGCCGACACTCTAGCCACTGAGCCAAACCAGTCAGGGCCTGATTCCTAAAACTTTAATATTGAGGGAGATCCTTTTATCATTATACTGGTAGTAGAGGCCTAGTGCAGGAATTTGTGCACTGGTGGGGTCCAGCCACCCCAATCGGGGTCATCAGGGGCAGGTTTGCTGGGGCAAGGGGCCGTGCATGGAGCTGGCCGGGGTGAGGGGTCGCAGACGTTCCAGTCGTTCCACCGTTTGGTCAATTTGCATATTACCTTTTTATTACATAGGATAAGGACCTTTGTCTCCAGTGACAGTTTTTACTGAGGGTGTATTTTGACTGATACAGTGGGGCCTTGACTTACGAGTGTCCCGACTAACGAGTTTTTCGAGATACGAGCTGTCTCTCGGCCAATTTTTTGTTTTGAGTTGCGAGCTAAAATTCGGGTTATGAGCCAGCTTCAGATACCCCACCGCTAGTTGGCGCAGCGAACATCACAGCATCAGCCCAGCATCACGTGTCTCACTCGTTCACTTTTTGATTTGACATATGAGTAATTTGAGTTACGAGCTCCGTCACGGAATGAATTAAACTTGTAAGTCAAGGCCCCACTGTATAAGCATTGTTACCTCTGGTCTCTTGTTTACCTTAACCATCCCTTCACTTACAGCCTATGTGCGTCCTTATATATAAAATGGGAATCTTATGTATTATCTTGGTTGTGGCAATGGTGTTTCAGGTGTATGCATAACTCCATATTCATAAAATTGTATACATTAAATATTTGTTTTTCTTTTATATTGATTATACCTCAATATGCAAACATCATTGTATTTAAATATCACAAAAAACACATATATTAGGTATGTCTCCCCAATTATAAATTCAGCAAATTAAATAATTTGCCTAAGATTACATGATTAGTAATTGACAAAGCCAGTATTAAGACCTGTCAAATTCTAAATCTCTGCTGTAAGTAGTACGCACCATTTATTTTCAGAAGTATTTACCTGAAGGTTATTCCCAGATGATAAATTTTAGGTGTATTGTATGCATATACATATTTATGTATATAGATATTATGCATATGTGTAATATGTATATAAGAACATATATGTATAAGTATATGTGTACATGTGTATGTGTGTATATTTGTACAATATGTACATATAAATATGTCAGTGGGCTTATTTTTCTATGTAATCATAGTACATTTTTGATACTTGGGATATGTCCAAAGGGAAAAAATCTGGAAAATAAAAAATAATCAAAATAAATTCAAATAATACATTTGCATTTCTTGAAGTACCTTAGAGAATATTTCATAAAAAATGCAACATTACATAAACATTTCCTTCACTTTCAAAATTGATAGAATCCTTAAGTTACTTGAAGATTTTTCTAGATAGCCTGGGAAATAATGTACTTTTACAACTTTAACCAGAAATACTCATTTATAAATCTTTTGATAAAATTCTATACAGACTTTGGTGCAAACATTTCTAGATTACAAGGAATAGAAGAAAATATTTTTAATTAACAAGTGACATCCACTGAAAACTACACTTCCTTAGTAGTGAAAGGGTAAAAGTATTTCCATTAAGTTATAAAATACAATTAACTTACCTAATATCACTATTTTTTCAGCATTCTCTGTGAGATCCTAAGCAACAAAAAATTAAATGAATTAATAAGATATGATAGCCTATTCATATATTAGATTTTGCTGATCTAGGTTATCATCCTATATAATAAAAGCCTAATATGCTAAGTGTCTAGTCGTCTGGTCATCCGTTCAACCAATCAAAGTATAATATGCTAATGATATGCTAAGGCCGCTCAACCACTTGCTATGACATGCATTGACCACCAGGGGGCAGATGCTCCAACTGGTAGGATAGCTTGCTGCTGGGGCCTGGCCAATGGGGCTGAGCAAGATGGGCTGGGCACACCCTGGAGCCCTCCTGCGGTCCCTCCCTGGCTGGCCAACCTCCCATGTCCTTCCCCAACCCCAATTTTGCACTGGTGGGGTGCCCCGGTCTGGCCTGAACCCTCTCCCAATCTGGGACCCCTCAGGGAATGTCAAAGAGCTGGTTTCGGCCGGATCCCTCAGGCCAGGCCGAGGGACCCCACTGGTGCACCAATTCATGCACCGGGCCTCTAGTGAATAAATAAAAGAAAAATGTGTATCTGAAGTGCCCTTTTTATTTCTGGTCAGAAAACAGACAAATTGCATGGGTGATTGCAAGTGTTAAACTAGATGCCACAGAGCAAAGCTGGGACATAAATCTAGTAGAACAAAATGTCAACATCCATTATTGGGTGTAGTACAACATGGAAGTACTGATGCCCTGCCATTTGATTTTGCTCCTAGTGCACCAGCACGTCCTCAGCAAAGTATTGAGGGCATATTGTCCCCTTGGAAGTGAAACACAAAGAAATTGTGAACCAATTGCTCTGACTCACATGAAACTTGGGGATTTGAGGAAAGTTTAATTGGGATACACAGATCTGGATGAAATAGAAGATGAAATAAAAATGTCTCTGCAGAAGGAAGGAGTAGAATCTTCATTCTGGGATTTGCAGAATGTATTAGTAATCCATAAATATTGTTTGGGACATTAGCATGCTTCAAGACTGAGCCAGCTGTGATATCATTTGGGTTTTTATTTTATTTTTTAAAAATATATTTTTATTGATTTCAGAGAGAAAGGGAGAGGGAGAGAGAGATAGAAACATCAATGATGAGAATCATTGATCGGTGCCTCCTACACGTCCCCCACTGGAGATTGAGCCCACAACCTGGGCATGTCCCCTGACTGGAAATTGAACCATGACCTCCTGGTTCATAGGTCGAAGCTCAACCACTGAGCCATGCCAGCTGGGCTCATTTGGGTTTTTCTAAAGAATACTGTCTCTTTGTCCTGAAGGTGAATCATAAAAAGTCTGGATCCTCAGGGAGGCATGGAAGATTTAAAAGCATTAATATACTTTCCATTCAAGAATATATAACTATTAATTCTAAATTTATTAACTCAGCCCAAGACATTAAGAATATAATTTATTAAAGATGATTAAATATTGAGAGATATTTAGATGAGAAATACGTCAGACCATTAGAGATATATCTGTAGATCAGTTTGCTGCTCAAAATCTTGTCACATTTGTCATGATGAACAACTTTATTTGGTGTCCTCAGTAATTTTCTATGTAGATTAGAATAGTCTTCATTTTTAGGGGGTGATAAAAAAAAGAAAAAAAAAATCTATCTAAACTTAAAAGCACTCAAATAATTTCACAAACTGAAAATTTGTAGAACTCCAATAATATTTTCAGCAACACTGTACCCTAAAGAGAAAAATACAAACAAATGAATATGTTGCATAGTTCCAATTCTATCAGTTATATGTCCCTGGACTTTGTATATTTCCAATTTTTGGCTAATGGATAAAGGCATTATATTAACTAATGTCTTCATTTGCTAGGACTGCCATAGCAAAGCACCATAAAGTGAGTGGCTTACAAAACCAGAAATTCATTGTCTAACAGTTCTGGATTCTGGAAACATGAAATCAAAGCATTAGCAGGGTTGGATCTTTCTGAGTTCAGGGAGGAAGAATCTGTTACCTGCTCTCCGCTAGTTTCTGGTGGTTTTCTGAGAATCTGGTATTCATTCACTTGCAGAAACATTGCCATTGTCTCTGCCTCCATTTTCACATGGCATTCTCACATGTGCATGACTGTCTCCAAATTTCCCCCTGTTTTAAGATTAGTCATGTTGGATTAGTGCCCACTCTATTGACATCATTGTACTGGATGACTTCTATAGGGAAAATCTCCAACCGATGCCACATTCTGAGGTACAGCATATAAATTTTTGTTAGGGCTTCAACATATAAATTTTTGGAGGACACAGTTCAACCCATAACACCTATTATGCTTCTAAGCTAGCAATAAATATCATACTGTCTGGTTACAGGAGTGGGTTGTAACAACATAATAAAAGAGACAGAAAAAAGACTATGTCAGCCAAGCACAATTCCAGGATGAAAAAAAATAGGTAACATATTGCTCTTAAAGGATTTAGACATCATGGGATATCATACTTTGACTGCTAATTGGAAAATAAGCCATATTTGGTTTATAAAATGAAACCAGAGCAAAAGTCCAGGAAATGTTATGGTTCTACCTTTTGGATTGCTGATGGGAAAAATATCACTCAGGAATAGAACCCATATTACATTTAACAACAAATACTACAAATTAGGATCTCAAGTTTTTACACTTCCCCCTAGTCCAGGGGTTCTCAACCTGTGGGTCGCGACCCCTTTGGGGGTCGAACGACCCTTTCACAGGGGTCGCCTAAGACCATCGGAAAACACATATATAATTACATATTGTTTTTGTGATTAATCACTATGCTTTAATTATGTTCAATTTGTAACAATGAAATTGGGGGTCACCACAACATGAGGAACTGTATTAAAGGGTCGCGGCATTAGGAAGGTTGAGAATCACTGCCCTAGTCAGAAATGGAAGGCCAGGAGTATGAGAACAAAGAGTGTTTGTGGGATCTAGCAAGTCAGAGTCAGGACAACCATATCCCAATATGGAGATCAAGAAGAATCCATTTGGAGACCTTAATTTTGAAGAAGATAGATTTGGATGAGGAGTAAACCATCACTTCTTTATTCAGCATTAAAGGATGGAGCATCCTAATCTGAAGAGCCAGTGCAAGCTCCTTGTACGTGTCATTGAGGAATCTACCCAAATCCATGTTAACATATGATGGACTGAGCTTGCTGACAAGGGCCCTGAACACACAGCCTGATACTGCTCAGCACCTAGCATGCCTGTATTTATTCATCAAAAGAATGATAGATTGACTAGATGCACATCCATGACAATGCTTTCAGCTCACAAGTTTGTTTTTTGTCATGTAAAGGAAAATGATGCCTATATAGTGCTGTAATTATTTTTGACTTCTAAAATGTATTATGTTTTCAAGATATCTTTGTACATCTTTAATCTCCTGCCAATTATATATTTAGTATCGATCAAAAGGAGCAATTTTGAAGGTCAATGTAAATTCTAAGGAGAAATGATCACTTTTAGTCAGAATAAGAAAATATATAACTAAGCAAAGGCTACTTATTAAAGATTAACCACTGGTGCCTTCGGGAAAATGCTAACATTTAAATTTCACTAGTCCCAACTTTCACCTCCAATTAGAATAAGCAGCCATGAGAATTTGCAGAGTGGTCTTGAATTTCTTGAAACTGGCGTTTTCATGTAGTGTTCTCTGCGATTTTATGGAGGAAATCATCACAGGAAATGCTATTTTGTTGGACACAGACTAGTCATGAATCTTTTTTAATTATATAAGCATTTCTTGGGTATTTTACAGTTGTTGTTTTTTTGAAACAATATATTTAGTCAGATATCCTACATAATAAAAGGGTAATATGCAAATTGTCTCCTTGACCGGGAGTTTGACCAGGAGTTTGACCAGAGGGCGGGGCCAGCCCACCAACCAACCACAGCCCCTCCCCCCGGCCGGCCTGGCCCAACTGGGGCAGGCTGGCCGGCTGGACCCCACCCATGCATGAATTCATGCACAAGGCCTCTAGTTTCTTATAAAATGTATGACTTCTGTTCACATAAAACAGATCACAATTTTGCCAAGCAAGGATCTTATTCTTAACTAGAAAAGCTCATAGGACCCCTGGGACATGTGTGTGACAGGCCTCCAGAAAGGCACCTGCCCCCTGCAGAGGCAAGGGCCTCATAGCTGTCTGGCTGTTGTCAGTTTGTGTGTTCTTCCTGGTTGCTGTCATGTTGTCCCCATTGTCCTTGCAATATGGTGGTGGTCGCTGTCAGGGAGAAGTTGAAACACTAACCACAATCCTTCCACCATGTCCTGCACACTTCTCTACCATCGTTAGTTCTAGATGTCCCTCGAGAAGACGTGGCTTCTCCAAAAGCCATCGATTTGTAGATTCAGTTTCCCTGTCAGTTCTCCCATGTCTCTCTCTTCAAGCGTTCGGTACAGTTCTGGGCATTTACTTCCCTCATCAGAGTATGTCATAGGAGCATGTGGCATATTTTTTTCTAAGAAAATAACTAAACATTGTATTCATTTATACCCCATTGTCCTTGCAATATGGTGGTGGTCGCTGTCAGGGAGAAGTTGAAAAACTAACCACAATCCTTTCACCATGTCCTGCACACTTCTCTACCATCGGTAGTTCTAGATGTCCCTCGAGAAAATGAGAAGATGTGGCTTCTCCAAAAGCCATCAATTTGTAGATTCAGTTTCCCTGACATTTCTCCCTTTTCTCTCTCTTCAAGCGTTCGGTACAGTTCTGGGCATTTACTTCCTTCATCAGAGTATGTCATAGGAGCATGTGGCATATTTTTTTCTAAGAAAATAACTAAACATTGTATTCATTTATACTCAAGTGTTACCTCATCCACAATTTTTTTATTAACATCTTACTTTCACTTTCTATTAAGAAGTAGCATAAAACATTGTGGATTGTCAAAAAGAAACAAGCAAAATCCTACTTTTGTGAGGTGAGAAAACAAATGTGAAAGGCACAGCCCTGCAGTGGGGACAGCAGCTATCAGAGGTGCATGCCTCTCAGAGAAATGGCCTCACTCTCTCTCACCCCCATTTCTGAGTGAGAACTGCTCCTACAGTTAGTGGGAGTTAATGCCCAGCTCAGGTATTATTCTGCTTACCAAGGATTACAAGTACAAAGAGGACAGATAACAGGTAACTAATCATGGCCTGCAGGACCAACAGGACCCGGGGCAGATGGTCTCCCACTGCTGAGCTTGGTGCACAAAGATCAGCTAGTTATAGAGCCTCCTAATACAAGCGATACCCAACACGCGCTTGCAACATAATCATCTCACTGGAAAATCTAGTTTGTATATTTCCCCCTGAGGAATTATCAAGAAACAAGAAACAAAGTCAGGTAGTAGAACACTACTGAGTCACAAATGTCAAAGCAAACCTATCTCCATCCTTCATTTGTTCTCCCTCTTGGCAATGCCTTCTCATCATCTGCTGCAGAAGTTCAAGTTTTCATAATTGTTCCATCTATCACAAAAGTTCCTAACTGGTCTCTCTGAAGAGACTCTTGTGCTCCCAAGCCTCGATGTTTTATTTCATGATTTTTGATCCTCTGAATGATACTTCAGGCCGGGTAATATTTCCCCTACCGTAGAGTTAACTCTTAATTTGCAGCAAAGTATTAGAATTCAGTTTTCTTAATTCGAAGTTTAAATGGTTTCCACAAATCATTCTCTATTTTATATAATTTCTACTGTTACTTATGAATTTCTGATAAGAAAGTATTTCTCAGAAAGATATATCATATAGATTCAAGCATAACAATTTCAATTGCATGTCTGAATTATAACATCAGCTCTTTCACCCTTCTACTCCTTCCCTAATAATTATTCTTTTTAATAATTAAAAAAGGAATTTGAAATTGGAATTTACTAAGTATTGCCAATTTTAAACATTTTTTTAAAAATGGAAAGCATAAAATTATTTTTCTCTTTCTAATTCAACCCCACATATTGAAGCTGTGATGAGAGAAAACAAATGTTTGCTTATTTGTTTATTTATTCAATCACTCAAAATGCTTCTAAATGTTTTGAAATAGGCATCAGTCCTCCTTTCATGAAGATCAGTCTAGTGGCCAATACTCATTCCTTCCTCTTGCTGTTAATTGGATTCACCCTCTTTGTCTTTATCTCAATATGTTAACTCTGTCTTATACCTTTAGAGGAACATCAGTTAAAATGCCAGGAACCAGTTTTCAGTTAAATCAATCAGCCACTGACATTTTGTGGGCACTGATAATTCACTCCATCTCTCTCCTGCATTCTAATCTTGATCCATTTTCGACCTTGGCTGAACATCTGGGTGATGACAGAAACCTGGGAGGGGAGAGAGGAGAGGAGAGGAGAGGAGAGGAGAGGAGAGGAG
>NW_005366834.1:4221589-4222986 GCF_000412655.1 Myotis brandtii
GGAGGGGAGAAGGGAGGGGAGGGGAGGGAGAAAATAATCTCTGGGTATGTGCCTGAGCATTTGTATTTGTAACAAATTTTGCAGGGTACTCTGACAATTGAGAACCACCTGTATGTGACTGGGACAATGCTGATCAATTTCAGTGCACATTCTGTAATCACATGTCAGTTAGCACGTTGGTTTGACCACATACTTCCTGGTTATTATTTATAGTTGTTAGTGAATGTTTTTATTTACCTAATACAGATGTTATGAGAATAATTGAAAGTCTTGTGATGTTACAGTTAGAACAGTTTTTTAAAATTATAAAACATAGCTTGGCTATAATCGTTAAGATAATGACTATAAAGAAGAAATTATAAACAAATTAAGATCTGGTCCTATAATCAGTTCTGTAATAACAATGCATTAAATCTGCATGCACACAATATAAGAAACAGGAAATGAGAATGTAAACAGTCACTCTCTGATCGAAGCCGTTTTAAGGAAATAAAAGTACAATCCATCTGCAGATATTACACTCTTTCTGGAGAACAAATAACCTGCAAATAATCCCATTTACAAGCCATATTGCCAAGCACCTTTTGACCTTCATATCAGCTCTCAAGGGAATAACAAATTGGATTATGCAGGTGGGCATGTTTACAGTCGCATTTGATTTCAACTACATAGAATACACCTGTTTACTCAGACATGATTTTAATATCAGAGTATCTGTGAAAGGCTTAATACAAATCCTTTTAAGAACTCTATTGACAGAATTTCCCAGAAGAAAATTAATTCAAAAATACCAACTCAGCAGAGCATTAACTAAATCACTCTGCTTGGCTTGGAAAAGAAAGATTGTGAATTATTCATAGGAGGATTAAAAAAATTCTCCAAAATGTTGCTAAACATAAGACGGTGATAGGTTTTCATTTAATCATCAAATCATTAAGGAAGCTACAAACTCTGATTCTGTCCTTTTAGGTTGATATGATATAGTAGGCTAAAATATCCTATCTAATAAAAGAGAAACATGGTAATTAGCGTACGACCGCTACCCTTCCCATTGGCTAATCAGGACGATATGCAAATTAACTGTCAGCCAAGATGGTGGTCGGCAGCCAGGCAGCTGGAAGCGAACATGAGGCTTGCTTGCTTCAGTGAAGGAGGACTCCAACGTTCCCCGCCTGCCTTGCCGGCCTCTGAGCTGGCAGTTTGAAACATTGTAACAAATATAGAAGCTAAACAAAACCTCAGAGACCAGCTTTCAGCAGGCCCGGATCTCAGAGCTGGAGATGATAGTCTTTTGATTATAGAACCGAAACAAACCAGATACCTGCTTTCAGCAGCAGAGGCCTTGGCCCAGAATAAAAAAAAAAAAAGGAAAAAAGGAGCGGTTGGGAGCTTCAGTC
>NW_005366834.1:4223685-4249431 GCF_000412655.1 Myotis brandtii
CCTCAACCCCCTGATGGACCCTGCTCTGTGCATGACAGGGGGGAGCTCCCCAACCCCCTGATTGGCCCTGCTCTGAGCCCGACCAGGGGCTGCACCTAGGGATTGGGCCTGCCCTCTGCCACCCAGGAGCAGGCCTAAGCCAGCAGGTCGTTATCTCCCGAGGGGTCCCAGACTGTGAGAGGGCACAGGCCGGGCTGAGGGACCCCCCCTCCCCCCGCCCCCCGAGTGCACAAATTTTTGTGCACCGGGCCTCTAGTTAAATCATAATAGCAATATGGCTCCTAAGTGACCATTAATAAGAGAAAAAAATAGCTTGGCCAGTGTTGCTCAGTGGTTGAGCATCAACCTATGAACCATCAGGGCCTTTGTCCATATGTGGGGAATGCAGGAGGCAGCCAATCAATGTTTCTCTCTCATAATTGATGTTTCTATCTCTCTCTCCTTCTCCCTTCCTCTCTGAAATCAATGCAAATACATTTTTTAAAAAAGTAAAAAATAAGGGATGAGTACACCTACACATTAAATTACTGTTAAAGATCTGATAAAGTAAAAAAAAAAATAGGTTATTCCTCCTTTATGTATTTCAATAGACTTTTAATTTCTCTAGCATTTGAATTCTTCTGCAAGGTTATTATGGATCTCCAACTGCTTACTATGATGCCTTTATGATAATATGGGGAACTTGAATTATCCAATTTTACACAATTATAATTGCCTTTCATAATAAATCTGAAAAATACATTTTAGTATTTGTATTGTGATCAACTTTTTAATTGATCTGTACTTTCAAATGTGGAAAAAGGCCAATTAATTCAGTCACACATCTAATACTATGTTTAACTGATCCTGTTCCCACTCCATATGTAATTATATTACATGGAAGAAGTCTATACAGTAAAGTTTAAAGACTTACAGAAAACTTGAAACCTTATTCACATAGTTAGAGGTAACTAGATTATAATACCAATATTAATTTAATATATATTTATTCACATATTGATGTTACAATGAATTATATGTTATGCAGGAAAGTTCCTGATAGTAAATCAAAAACAAAAGGAAACCAGTTAACAGAAATTGGTGAAGAGGGAATTCAGACAGGACACAAAATATGAAATACCTACCTGGTTTTAGTCATTTTTTTAATGAAATTTCTTCCCTAATTGTTTGAGTGTAGTAGCACCACTCTAGCTTGGGAAGCTCATCCTGTGAGTCAGTTCTGAATTAATGTGACTAAATGATTTGTTCATAGTCATAATTTTAGAAAGTGGCAATTTTTTATTAGGTCCCATTTTTTGCTCCCTTTCTGAACCTCTTCTTTCTACAATCCTTCTGTTGTCTATTTAAATCTAAACTTTAAAGTTTGGTTATATTATTTCATGGTGTTTATGACCATTAAAGAGATTTAGATTTATCATAGATAAACATTTAATGTCCAGGAATAGGATTTTTGACCTATTTTATATAGAAGTTTTCTATTTTGGATCATTGAAATATACTCTTTGGAATTCACTAATGGCAAAGGCATGCCCCCTCCCAGTGACTATAAATTATTCTGACACATTCAGGGAATAAGTTGTTGCATTTGAAGATTCTTTAGTGTTACTCTAATGTAAAACAAAAAAATAATATATGGGATAATTACATACCTATATTTTACCCATAAGCATTGATTTATTGTGAATGTTTATCTCTCAATACTATATTATAAAATAAGAGAAGGATTTAGGATAAATATATATACACATATGTACCCACACTCACACGTGTAATATATACACATATATACATATATATTGATAAACATATTTATATGTGTAATACATATGTAACATATAGGCAGTAGTTTTATTTATTACACTTGGAAACTTCTTATTCTTGATAACCGTATGCTTTGTGTAGGTCTTTATAATTTTTTATTGGTTTTAATATCAAAGAAGTGTATATTTCAATTTGAAGTTATCAAATCCATAGCTACTACCTGACCATTTTAATTAAAGAAAGAAGTCCCACACGCCATAGCTAAGATTTGGAAACAGCCTAAGTGCCCATCAGTAGATGAGTGAATTAAAAAACTGTGGTATATCTACACAATGGAATACTACGCTGCAGTAAAAAGAAGGAGTTCTTACCATTTGCAACAGCACGAATGGAACTGGAGAGCATTATGCTAAGTGAAATAAGCCAATTAGAGAAAGTTAAATATCACATGATCTCACTCATTTATGGAATATAATGAACAACATAAACTGATGAACAAAAACAGATCCAAAGACAGAGAAACATCGATCAGACCATCAAACCTCAGAGGGAAGGTAGGATTGGGCGGGAGTAAGGGAGAGAGATCAACCAAAGGACTTATATGCATGCATATAAGCCTAACCAATGGACACAGACAACAGGGGGGTGAGGCATGAGTGCGGGGGATAGGGGAGTAATGTGGGGATAAGGACACGTGTAATAACTTAATCAATAAAGAAATTTAAAAAATAAAAAAACCAATATAAATGTTATTTAATATAATGCCTATTATAAAAACAATTATTTTATAATAAAAAATATTTAGAAGCTTGAACAGAGTTGCAACTCATTCAAGAGGAATACAATATATTTTCCCCAAGAATCTAATTTTAATATCCTTATTTTAATTTTAATGTCCTCATTTCACTAAATTATACAAATAACATATTTTTTCTAGGCAAACAAGTGATTGAAATAACATGACAAAATCATAATGACCTCTAAAAATGATGACAAGCTGCGAACACGAATACTCATTAAAGTAGTTGTACAATTAATATCATAAAAATGCTCCAAACACAATTTGGCAGAAGAAAGATGTAAAGATTCCGGGAACAATTTATAATCTTAATATAAACTTCTATTCTTTCCAATAAAAGTCCAGTAATGAAATTTAAACAAAAATAACTTTCAAATATCTTTTTTTCTATTTTACTTGTTAATTTTTGACCTTCAAACAACACTGAGAAATTTGAGGACTTGCCAGGGAATGTGCTGCGATAAGTAAAAATATTGGATTTGTCCCTGTGCTTTTCTATGTAAACAGCCAAGATAATACAGATATAGACCAAAATGATCTAATTCATGCATTAAAAATTTAGTGACTTCAAGAAAAAACCCACACATTAGTATAAGCTTAGAAGCAGTGCCAGAATTCTCTAAGAGATATTACAAATAACACACTTAGGAATTAACTATGATGAAACATTAGTAAGCACATAAAGTTTCCTAAACAATGGACCATTATTGTGAATGAGAGTAAACATCAGGACATTAATTCCCTATCTTTGGATAGAAAAAAAGCAAACATTAATTAAGAAAAGAAAAAAAAAAAAAAGCAGAGAGCATAGAGTTCACTGGTTGGCCTCCCCTGTAGACTTGTGTTGATTACTTGTTCTGGTAGAATTAGATCGCACCATAGATGAGAGAGGACCATAAGCAAGGAACCAAGTCAGCGTAGACTAAAGATTCACAGAGTTGCACTATCTTAGTACATAGGTATAAAGGACAGAGTAAGTGTCTAACATTACTCCTACCACTCCAAATTTTTCTTTTGCTTTTTGTTTAAAATCCTTAGGGCATCTTCATACTGCCTTTGCAAAAGAATTGTCAGAACATTGCATAGCTAGATGACTTTCAGTGAATTACATAGAAATCTAAAATATATTTATATACATTATCTCCATATATAGAATTATAATTTGCTAAACTGCCCTGTGATTGGAGATTTGAAATGGTGATTTGATCAGCATCTAAATGAACTATGGAGGAGCTGGTAATAAGTCCAGCTGTTCAACAACACCAGGCTCCCTGAATTATTAAAAGAGGCAGTATTCTTTAGCATATAAGAGTGTGGTTATTCTCTGAAATCAGACCATCTAGATTCAAATCTGAACCCTACCGTTTATTAAAAACATGACCCTCAGCAAATTTTTCTAGTCTCTAAATTCCAGATACATTATCCTGTGAAACAAACAAACAAAAAAACAAACAAATAAATAAATGTATGATAATGATACCTATCTGCTAAAATTACTGTGTGGATTAAATAAAATAATCCCTGACAGACAATAGCTGAGAATGAATGTTAACTGAGAGAGGAACTGAACAAAATTGTACTATAAGAGAAGGAAAAACAAATGATCTCCCCCAACCATAAAGCAGAGAAAAGTAGAAAAGTATACGAATTAAGGGGAAAAAATGTTGCTTAGTTTTCTTAATGAGGGCCTCCTGGTTGCGTTTCCTAGAAGCAGAGCTTAAGAGGCATTCATATACATACATTTTATTGAGCACAGACTTCCATCAGACAAGGCTATCCCCTGGAGTAAACTGGTGTCAGCTAACACTTAGGCAGCTGGAGATGGGCTCACTGGTCCAGTGCAGAACAGTACAGAATATCTAGGC
Organism: Myotis brandtii; assembly: GCF_000412655.1. Classification (NCBI taxonomy): domain Eukaryota; kingdom Metazoa; phylum Chordata; class Mammalia; order Chiroptera; family Vespertilionidae; genus Myotis; species Myotis brandtii. The sequence continues at coordinate 4,228,111 of NW_005366834.1, forward strand.
AAGTCACCACTCAACCCAATCAACTTTTATATCCATGTGTTTCTTGTATTAAGTTTACCATACCCTGGAGTACAAAAAGTTGCCCACCTTTGACTCAATAGGAGAAAATTGTGCAATTGGATGTATGCTCCAGAGTCTAACCCCTATGAACTACTATTTATGTCACCAAACTTTCCGCTGGGAGTTTGAAATAATGAGATGGGGGGAGAGGGAAGCCAAGCTTTAAAATGAAACTAAAAACTACAGGAAGTCCTTGGATAACTTTGCTGCACTCCAAGTCTTTCATGATAACATTGATGAGAAGCCTAGGAACTTAATTCTTGTTTATATCAACTAATCTATGGTAAATTGGTTTTGTTATATGTTGTTTTGCTTAAAGTCACAGAATCTCTTGATCACTATTAAGTGAGAACTTAGTGTATTAGATTTACAAGGAAATGTTAAATGCCCTAATAGACCATTTAGAGAATTTCAGTGGTCAAATAAAAATTCATCCCAGTATGATTTTTTCAATTGTTAAAAAGTAAGTAATTTATTAAACTGAAAAAATAATATATGTTAGAGAAAATTACTAGTTTTCATTAAATTCAAAGCACTAAATTCCAGGGACATTAATTAATACATTCTTTTTTAAAAATGTATCTTTATTGTTGAAAGTATTATAGATGCCCTCCCCCCTTTCTATTTCCCCATTGACCCCTTCTACTCCACACCTGCCACTCCCAGGTCTTCCCCACACTATTGTCTGTGTCCATGGACTGTGCATCATACATTCTTGATATGAATTGCACATATTGTGAGTTTTTCAAAGAGTAGATATGGTATATTTTGTAATCGATCTGTTTTAACATTTTATTTTATTTTTTCAATTGGATTATCTGGATTCAGCTTCCTAGACTACCCTCCTTTGGCTTTCTACAGAGGCTGTTTGTTTGATTTTCACATTAGACTCTTGGCTTAAAAAATCCCATAATGTGTATGAAACATCTATATGTATGCAGAGTTCTAAAAATAATATATAATGACAAATGTGTGAGATAGCTATTGAAAGTATTACTGAATCTATAGATTAGTTGCTTTTCTATAGTCCCAGTCAATGACACTTCCCATTCAAAATATAGTATAGATAGTTCTCTTTTTTAAAGTACATTTTTATTGATTTCAGAGAGGAAGGGAGAGAGAGAGATAGAAACATCAATGATGAGAGAGAATAATTGATTGGCTGCCACCTGCACACCCCACACTGGGGATCAAGCCCACAACCGGGTCATGTGCCCTGACTGGGAATCGAACCATGACTTTCTGGTTCATAGGTCGATGTTCAATCACTGAGCCACGCCTGGCCCAGATAGATAGTTCTATTTTTAATTTTTGAGGAAACTCCATCAAGAAATATAAATTGGTAGATTCAAAAGAGTCATAGAGATGTAAAGTACAGCATAGGGAATACAGTCAGTTATATTGTGATAACTATTTATGATGCCAGATGGGCACTAGTGTTACCGGGGGAAATCACTTCATAAATTATAGAAATGTCTAACCTCCATGCTGAAATTAATATAAAATATTGTATCTCAACTGCATTTGAATTAAAAAAGGCAATATAAAATAGAGAATTTTTGTTCTGTGATAATTTGGTAAAAAAAACAAACAAACTCCATTTGATTTTAATTTTAGGCTAGATATTTTAAAAAAAGATAAATTATATCTGGCAAAAACATTTGTATCACAGTATTGATATGGTCTTAATATTTTAAAAGAAAAAAATTAAGCTTGATTTAAAAATGTGAAAAAAAAATAATTCATTCAACTAAAAAGGACTGAATTGAAGGCAGTTCAGGGATAGGATGCTGGGGTTGGGCAAATGCCCGTGGAGGACTTTAAAGGCAGGTAAGGACATTCAGGCTAATATGGACCTCTCAGTGCTGTAGGGGCAGCCATCACAGTAATAAAGATAAAACATTTAGGAAGTAGGCTGACACTCTGTTGCCAGCAAAATGTTCAATGATAATGAATTGAAAGAGTCATTTGGAGTACTATCCACTGCATCTTGACAATACAGTGGCTCATCTCCCTGAGCAGCAGAGTAAAATGCCATTCTTTGCCTCAGCTCCTGAAAGAAATGATGTCTCAGCAAGAGTTCATGGACAGTGGTGATGCAGGTTTTAGAGGAAACTGGCCAATGAAGCAAACAGGCAAGACACATTCTATGTTGAACAAATTAAACCAGTAGCCAACATGTGGCAGAGTATATTGTAGGAAGGAAAACTATCCCCAAATTTGTAGGTTAAAGGCCTATAGAACACCTATGCTTCTATTTCAATTAATAGTTCTCCTAAAATGAAATGGCATTACTTGCTGTAAGATTATTTATTTTTAAAGGATAGGTATTTATGTGAAGAAAATATGTTTTATGTAAGATGTCAATTTATTTACTTCAGTTGCTTAAGATAATACAGCCCAATAGAAATTTTTAGGCTCTTAACAGTTTTTATTGAGTCTGTAGGAAAGCAGATTCAAAGTTTGACTATTTAAAAAATCTATAAAATATATTTAAAATTTTCATGAACATTCAGCTATGCATACTGTAAATATTTTTCAGAACTAATTAGTTAAATTGGATCCTCCAACCATGAAAGCAAGAATATAAAGACAACATTTCTTTTGTTATCATTCTCTTAAAATGTTTCGTATAGTATATCTTAATTTTTCACACATTAGAGTAGGAAATGATATCTCTATTTAAATACTGTAATTTTTTTGGTAAACAAAGTAGTAGGTTTAGAAAGTGTTCATGAACATTCATATTATACAAATCTTTCTATATTTCATTGTCTTCCTTATTTCTTCTCAAAACCCAATGACAATAAATATGGTTGCTTTCTTTTTAACCCCAGGACATATAAAGCACAAAGGGCACAGAGTCTCCCTTCAATATTTCCTCCTGATGCTGAGTGCTACATTGGTTTCAGAAAGAAAATTGCTGACATTAAGCAAGTATCTAACTTGGCCAATGATTGCAACATATTTCTATATGATGCTGTGAGATGTGCTAGAAAAAGGACTTTTCAGACCCTGAGAAACTGTTGCTGTATTTACAGAGGGGGATACAAGGAAAAGTTATACCTGAACCATCATTCTTGACTGATAGAACATGAGAATAAATGAACAAGTCTCTGAGCTTCTCTACTCTTTAATACATGGAGCAATGTTATCTTTTTTCCATCCTTGTCTGGTAAATGAAAGTCATAAAACAGCATACTTTTACTCTTTCATATATTAGACAATTGATCACTTTGCAAAGTATTTTCTATAGACAGATATTTTAGGCGTAAAGTGTCTTCCCTCCAAAATAATGCCCTACATATTTTCATCTATTTGGATTTTCCAATTATATTTCATATTAATAACAATTTATACCCCTGCTTTACTTCTTAATTTTATTGGTTTGTGATAATGTTTCTTTACAAATGACATAATGATCGTTGTGTTACATTATTTGAGATTGTAAGGATTAGAGACATGTAGATCACAAAAGTTAGTGAGGCTTTTATAGGAAATTACAGTATAGTCTTACAAGTATTGTAGGAAATAGAGAACAGTGATGATCTCATAGATAAGCCTGATGAAGACTGTAGCACCCTAAGGACAATCAGTAGCTCTTGGTGCTCAATGGATTTCACAAATTGAAGCTGTATTGATGGTGTCAGTGGAGATTGTCTTCACATTTTCTGTATTTATCACTTTCTTTTCATCAGAACCTATTCTAGTTTAATATAAATAATGGCTTTTAGGAATAGCTATTTTACCTATTGTAAGAATTATTCTCTAACCTACATCCCCATTATTATCATGTCCTGGCTATTCCCAGTCTCTGCTTTTAGAACACCAGTCACCACAATCTTACTTAACCATCTCTTCTCGATAGCCCTTCCTCATCTAATTTATAGAATCCTCTGACTCAAGACTTTAATTTATATACAGTTTCTCTTGCCTCATGTTTCAATATTAACATGTCATCTTAATACAAGGTATATGCCCTTGACCTAGGATGGAACGCTTGACCCTTTGTGTGTAGGCCAATGCTCTAACCGAAGCTCTAACCAACACCAGCCAGGGCCTGCCTGCTCTTTTATCTGTGATGCTATTGCTCTTTCGCTTTCACTTCTAGGTGCCTTGGGGATATGAGAGAGAGAAAAATCTCACTCCAGCAAATTTAGTAATAAAATAATATTAATGTGAATTTAAAGTTATTATAATATACAATTATAACATTGATGTGAATATATCAGATTACATGGTTAGGAGCTATCATTTTGTATTTTGAGAATATATTTAAAATGAGCACAATATTTTATATGCATGTAAGCACCCAAAATACACAATATTTGCTCTACAGAAAAAAAAGAAAAACAAAATTTCCAGCAACCTTATTCTTATTGTTGCATTCCTTTTTCAGTCAAATGCTTTCAGCAGTCGTCATGATTATTAGAACTTTGATTATTGGCAAAGTGATCCAATAACTCAAAAGATTAGTCTATTTTTAAAAATATATTTTTACTGACTTCAGAGAGGAAGGGAGGAGAGAGAAATAGAAACATTAATGAGAGAGAATCATTGATTGGCTGCCTCCTGCACACTCTCACTGGGGATTAAGCCCACAACCCGGGCATGTGCCCTTGACTGGAATCAAACCTGGAACCATTCAGTCCACAGGACGATGCTCTATTCATTGAGCCAAACCGGTCAGGGCTAGTCTGTTTTTTAATAGCGAGAAATCATTAGTACCTGGCCAGATCCACACTATTCCACTAATAGAGGCATATACTCACTGATTAGCCAATGAAAAGGGTAGCGGTCGTACACTAATTACCATGTTTCTCTTTTATTAGTGTAGATAACATTGATGTGAATATATCAGATTACATGGTTAGGAGCTATCATTTTGTATTTTGAGAATATATTTAAAATGAGCACAATATTTTATATGCATGTAAGCACCCAAAATACACAATATTTGCTCTACAGAAAAAAAAGAAAAACAAAATTTCCAGCAACCTTATTCTTATTGTTGCATTCCTTTTTCAGTCAAATGCTTTCAGCAGTCGTCATGATTATTAGAACTTTGATTATTGGCAAAGTGATCCAATAACTCAAAAGATTAGTCTATTTTTAAAAATATATTTTTACTGACTTCAGAGAGGAAGGGAGGAGAGAGAAATAGAAACATTAATGAGAGAGAATCATTGATTGGCTGCCTCCTGCACACTCTCACTGGGGATTAAGCCCACAACCCGGGCATGTGCCCTTGACTGGAATCAAACCTGGAACCATTCAGTCCACAGGACGATGCTCTATTCATTGAGCCAAACCGGTCAGGGCTAGTCTGTTTTTTAATAGCGAGAAATCATTAGTACCTGGCCAGATCCACACTATTCCACTAATAGAGAACTATATCAGAAGAGAGCTCACCCTCGCAAGTTGTCCATTGGAACATTATAAATTGATTGATGCTGCTGAATCAATACTTGGTATAATTCACTTCCACTTCCCTTTAGATATGATTAAAACTTTAACACAAAGAAAGTTCATGCTGAAATTAACTCAAGGCTTATGTATATTGCTACCTAGGTTGTGAAGTTGTTGATAGAATTTAGATCATGCTAATCATGCTATTTGTATGATTCATTAATATGTTTAAGACTTAGCTGAAATTGATCAGCACCAAAAAAACTAAAGAGACTATTGTAAATGAAACAAAACAGACTGTGGTTAAAAGCAAGACAGAGGTTTATATTTGATGGTGAGAGGGCAGCAATTGTCGAGCAATATCACTCGTATCAAAGATCCTGCCTCCTTCTATCAAGTTGCTCTCCTTCACTTACAGCTGTTTCCTCACAGTTAAAACATTTCTGTCTGCCCAAGGTCCTCCATCATATCTGCATCCATAATAAGTAAGGATGAACAGAAGGACACATAAGATCCCTTAAAAGAATCTTTCTGGAAGTTACACATATCACTTTTATATCATTACCCTGAATTTAATGCATGATTCAAATTATCAGCAAAAGAAGCATTGAAATTCAATTCATTCTTCAGTGGACATTTGTCAGCTAAATATTATGGTTAATAACTCAGAATGAAGGGAAGAGTACATATTGAGTACTGCCAGCAGTCACTACAGTAGGTATGCCAGGATGACCTCCAGAATAAAATGATGCGTTGGGAAAATTATTTTCAATAATAAAACAGGAACAATAAAGGAAAAATTAGAAAGAAGTCTAAAGACAAAGGAGATATAAAAATCTGTATTTTGTGGTCAGAGAAGTAAGGTGAGGACTTGAAAATCTTGTAGAAATTTCAATCTTGAGTGTTTTATGGTCGTGACTAGATGTGCTATCAATCTTAGGCACAAAAAGTAAATGTTGTGTAACTGTGTTCTGATGTGTAAAATAAGTGTGTCAAACTCTGAAGTTTTTAAAGGCGGTTTGAATAATTGGTATAAGTCATTGTCCTTGAGATCAAACAGAAACGTGTTTGAGTCTCTGGCCATAAGTAATTGAATACAAATGTTAATAAGGTTGAGATGTGATGTTGATGTTATGGAGAGAGATAATTATTCACATTCCTGATTCCCTGTGTCAAGATCATAATTGAAACTGCTATGTAGTTAGAGGGCTGATGTGCCAGCAGTCATAGATTACCAGGACTATTTATTACTTTGTTTTATGGCATTAACAACCAATATAAAATTTGATTACTGATCATTAAACTCTAATAGCTATTGATAATATTTACTCGCATAAAGGGCCTCAAAAACATGAAAAATGCATAGAAGAGATCAAGATCTATGAAAGCTAAAGGGCAGACATCATAAGAGCAGGGATTACCAGGTTTGAAGAGACTTAAACCCTTCCTAAGAACAGAGTGCAGCTTTAGGATGATACTGAATAGATAGTAGAAATTCTCTTGGAAAACTATCTAAGTTGAATCTATTAGTTTGTTCAATTGGCCCTATTTTCCTAGAAAAAAATCTTGCCATATCACCAGGCACATTCTGCTTCAGAGAGTCTTGACTAGAAATGCAAGGGATACAGATACACTCCGTATGTTACGGTAAAATTGTCTGGGCATGTGTTTTATGGACATGATCTTATGGTGAAAATGATTTATTAAGCACAATTATTTTAAACCACATTCTATACTAAAAGGAATTATCAACACTTTGTTCCTTTTCATTGACTATCTGTTCACAATAGCATTTTCTTAATGACATAATCAAAACTAAAAATGACCCATTGAGAGCATCTATTCCCTGTTTCCATAGAAATCTACTCCACCAAATCCCCAAGAGAAGATAAATAAGCCTCCAAGGTGTAAGAAGGCATTCAGTTAAGAGCCAATATCATTTTTTCCCCAAGTGGATTATTTTTTAGTGAAAGTATATTTGAAAGCATCATCAATTCAACTTCCCTTGAGCTGTTAGATATAACTTTAAAATAAAATTTCTGAAAATAAAGCTATTGAATTTTATAGAAGTAATATTTCAACATTTCTTTAAAAAGAATATAGTTTGAATACTAAAAATATAAAGGAATTTTTCTTAAAACAATTTTAAGTAAAAATGTATGTTTTCCATAATTTAGGTATATAATTTGTCAACTTCCAGACATAAAATATGTCATTTCACTGTCTTTTCTATAGGAGTTTAGAACATCAATTAGCTAGTGGAACAGGTTCCCTGTACCTAAGGGAAATTAGATAGCAAAACATCAAAAAATCTAGAACTTCATATATCAAAATTGATTTTTTTCTCTACTTTGCCTCATACCTCTGAAATAAAGGAAGAACAATTAAATGTATCGTACAGTTCTATAATAAATAACTGTATTATGTTGCTCCTTGGCAGAAAGAAAGAATGCTATGTGTACGTGGGAGAGATATTACTTGTGAAAAGAATGATCTTCCATATCCTGTCACTCTAAATTTCCAGGCTTTGTTTACAATCCTATGAAATCTTAACACCATTTGCTCTTTAATTTTATAATCAGGCATTCTCTGCATAAACTGTGACAAAATTCAACCTAATTCGAAGCCAGTTTACATTAAAGGGCAAGAATACTATTAGGCTAAACTGAACTGTTTCATATATATGAAGATGAAGAAGGACAGGAATATCATATTTAGTAAGAACTTGAATTCAGAATATATAAAGAACTCTTATAACTCAATAAAAAGGATAAAAACAACCCAACAACATGGACTGAAATGTGTGGAGACATTTCACAACAGAATGAGAATAATCCATATGCATATGAAAAATGTTCAATAAAATGAATTTCTAAATTTTCCTGTATTAAAACAAAGCAATTTTGAAAAATTGTGCTGAAATATTTTGAAGTAAGAATAAATGAGTTTATGTGAATCAGTGAATGGGGAAACTTTACTAGATATAAAGTGTAGGGAACAGTTGTATCCTGCTAGAGATCACATACCTTATACTACTATGTGGTGTCAGGCAGGTTTAGCTTCTGCTGAGTGTATGACTCAAATATTCCAAAACAATGCTTGTGTATAAAAGTAAGGTCTGAATAGATGACCGGCCCTTTTGAACATATAATGGCAGATGTATGTGAAAGTAAGATAAAATGAAACTTTTTTTTTTTTTTTTTTTTTTTTTTTTTTACAAAGACAGCAGGGCTTCAATTATCCACAGCACTCAGATGGGTAGGTTTCATAGTCTTCGTCCTGCTGTTTCCCACCTCCCCTGTGATGATCTAGGCAGGCATTCCTCGGCCCTGATGCATGTTGGGAGGTGGGTTTTGGATAGACTTCCACCTATCTGAAGTGAAATAAAAATATGTATGATGAGTTTGTCACAAAGATAAATCCATTCATTTTATAAAACTGCTTTGACAGTTTTGTTTTGACATTATGACTTTCTAAACTTTTTTTTTTTCAGAAATCAGACTGATTTTTTAGATAGCATTTATGTTTATGTGTTTGTGATTTAGCATGATTTTGTTGCTGGGTAAAAATCAAAACTAGAAATTGAATGTTATATTAAAATGGTTTTAATTACACTGGCCCAATAAATTAAGAAATCCTAGTGGTATCAGTGGGGTGCCCTCCCTGTCCCCCCAGTGTTGCAAGGAAAGGAATTTCCTGAGACTCACACAGGAGGATGAGTGATCTTTATTTCTGTGGAATTAAACCCCTGGGTTGTCAACATCACATTTCCCTCCATCCCATCATGGAAAATGTCCAATCTTGTTTCAGCAGGGCATGAATTAAGGCCACTGCCCAGAGTCTCCGCCCCATATTCAAGTCTGGTCTAGTCCAGCATCCTGGGTGCAGAGTGGGACATGCGGCTGCTTAAGACAAAATGGCTATGACAGAAGCCTAGTGAGTGTGGGTAACAGAACAAAAGAGGAGCAAGCAGGCAAGAGCAAGTCAAGAGACAGAGAACTCTAGGACTTATAACTAGGGGCATAACCAATTAACCCTTCAGGATTTCACGTGCTTGCAGTGCTCCTCCCCCTCCCCCCTAGCCAATTCTCTTTTCCAAGGTTCAACTGAGAGACAAGTATTTCCCTATGGCAACCCGAGGTCTCTGGGCATGCGGGCCACCTCCCCTTTTGTTGGATCCCTTCTCCCAGTGATCTACAGGGAATGGACTGGTGCTTTCCTGGGGAGTGCGACTTTGCAGCTTCCTGGTGACTCTGCCCAGATGACCATGCTTATAATGTCTGGCCTCCCCCTTGCTCTCTTCCTATGATTAGTATTAATAACTAGCTAATTATGATAATAACACTAGCAGCCTTAGTCTGCTCCATTCCTCTCCTTAACCAGTAAGAGACAGTGACATAATTTCTTACACACAGTTATTCTCTCTTCCTATTAGTATTAATAACTAGCTAATTATGATGATAACAGTAGCAGCCTTAGTCTGCTCCATTCCTCTCCTTGTAAGAGACAGTGACATAATTTCTTACACACAGTTATTTATTTATTTTTCTTTTATTAAACAATGTGTTGCAACTGTGGGAAGAAAAGTGGACTCTTTTGTCTCACTTATCTTTGTGACATTTCATGGACTAATTTTAATTAAAATATATTTGATTTGATGTCAAAATGCTCTGGTTCCTTTAAAATGTCAGCATTTAAATTGCTGACATTTTCTTGGAAAGAGCAAGGACCTGAATAAGTTAATTAGGAAGGAACTGGCCACTCAGAGATTCTAGTATAAAATGCAGTTCATGTCTGCAGATAAGAAAGTTGACCCTAAAGATAGCACAGTCTTTTTTTTTTTTTCAACTCAGTGCTAGAATTACCATCCATGTACAGCCTGATTTCACAATTCTTTCCTCTCCCGCTGGAGAACTGACCATATTTTCTACTTTGATCCGAATCTATGTTGATACTAATACAAGTTCCTTATAGTCATTGTAAAGTTCTTGGGAATGGAAACTTGTCATATACACTTGTCTACCCAACACTTATTACTGTGCTTGAAACATAGTAGGCCCTGAACAAATATTTCTTGAATTTATGTTGAAGGAGGATGTGACAAGTAAATATTAATAAGGGAGATTTTAATTCAGAGTAAGGATGAGAAAGCAGTTGAGAATTTTACAGAAAATATTTAAGAAATTAAGTCTTGAGCTTAAGACTTGAAATCAGTTGAAAATGTATTCCTAAAAATACTCTTGAAGAAAAATTCATGTGACATTCAAAAAGTTAAGCTTCAGAGATATGGAATTGTGAGACAGATCACTGGAAATAGTCTGAAACAGTTTATTGATATGAAGGGATACAGACAAATAGAGTGAGTGTGACCTTTATGATAGTTAGATAACAGGGTACACATTTTGAGTTTTTTTTAAATATAGAAGGTTGTTCTTAATTGTTTTACATGGTTTGTGTGGTAGACTGTAGTATAAAATAAATTAAAATAATTGGTTTATTTTTTTCTAATAGATTTATATAAATTTACAAATACAAAGTGAATAAGAAGTGATAGTTCCTATTTGCCTGGCTCCATCTTTATTTCCAATGCTTTCAGGCAATCAAAACATAGCTAGCAATTATGCCTGTTAGATAATTCATGAACTTAGTATGTGTTTATAGCTCACTCCCAAATAGAAGAGAGGTATGTCAAATTAAATCAACCTTAGTTTATTTTGTCCTTTTAATATAATGGGGATTTAATAGTGTATAGATGCGTGAATTAATTGTGTGTTTATCTTAAATGTGCATTTAACTTTTTCACCTTAATTTTATATAACTTTAAAAGCAGTAGAGAGAAAGGAAAAGAGAAGGAAGAGATAATCATTTATTTCAAGGACCATGTCCACTAATAAAAAACTTGTCAAACAAGTAAAATAATCAAAATTTCATGACTACTAGCATTTTGTTAAGTTTAGGATATAGACATCAAGTGATGTGACATATAGAAGGAGAATTTTTAGGTGATGTGGAAAATAATGGATTATACTATTAATCTTGTGTGCTCAAGACTTAGGAATGTGGACTGTAGAACTCTCTACTCTATATCCTATTACCTACCAGGTGAGGCTGATGGAAGGTAAGACAAAACAGTACTACTAACAATAAATATGAGATTGTTCTTGAAGTACAGTATGATCATTAAACTTGGGGACAACTTGTGACCTTACTGTGGATCTTAATATAAATGTAATCAAGATGTGTAAAGCTTTGATTTCCAAAGCTGCTGACATGCAATACCTACCCGCTTTCCAGTCATCACATTTCTCAAACCAGCTGGGCATCAGTGAAATTATTTTGTGTCCCTGCTGGGCCATAATGAAATGATTTTTCACCTGGTTTGAATCTCATGCAGTTCCAAATGAAATTGAAACCGAAGTGAAATGTACAAGGTGTCTACTACAGGAACCAGTGCCAATATATATATATTTTTCCTTCAAAGTGATTGCTAACTGACACAGCAGGCTTCACACTTGTATAATCTCAGCAGACGTGTAGCAGTAGTTGCTCTCACAGACTATTTGAAGGCAACTGGGCACCAGGTAAAAGTGAAAGGCTCTTGCTAATTGAGTTGAGATGAGGGGGTGTTGACTATAGATTTATTAGGTTACAATTCGTGTTGATGGTGTATAGGGCTAAAATTGTCAAGAGTCATGTATCAAATTCAACTTTATTTCCTGTTGTGTTAGATGATTATAATATGACAAATTAGAGTCCTTGAATTAACAAATTAAAGTTACCAGAGAGTTTATATTTGAATCTGAAACACACATGACCTTAGAGATGATTTTCTTTTATATTATGAAAATGTGTGAGCAGCAGAAATTAGGAAATTTCTCTCAACATGTTAATCACTGAAAAAACTATTTTGGGTTAATGATTTAAATACTCTCTTAAGAAAAATAAATGAGACAAGTGTAAACAAACACAATATGACTTTAATTTATCAAAATATTTATTTTTGTGTATAATTTCCTTCCCAATTTTAAACAAAATGATGAAATTTATTCATCTTAACATCGTTTCTTCTTCACTATGACAGTTGAATAAAAAAGTATAAAGTGGGTATTGCCTAATAATTAAAGTGTGGCTGACTTCTCCGTTTCAGTTGCTATAGACAATATTGTTTTGAAATGAGCTCCTAGTTTTCGTAGTTAAGGCACTCTTGGTTTTATTTTACCAGAAGACACTTAGGTTTATTATTTAATTATAATATTGTTCCTCCCAACAATGGTGATGGTTTTATACAAACATATCAACATTTTTTCCATCCTTTTTTTATGATGAATATAATCAGTTCTGCTATAGCACTTGTTTTGAAAAACATTTTTTTTCCTAAAACAAGTGGATGTATCAGGGAACAGTTTGAACATAACACAGATTTTGCATGGTTACATGTGGTTTCATCTGTGGGAATCACTAAGTGAATGCGGAAAACTGCACACAGCTGAATCAAGACACCTAGAAATACACAAAACAATAATGCATCCAGAAGCACGCCGTGGAGAAGGAACAGCACTCGCCCACATCTGGCTTTACAATTGCCTGTCTGATTGCACAGAATCTGCCTTCCATTACTTGGCAACAACTATGAAGCTACAACTCTTCTGGCAGCCACCTGGGCCTGTCACGCTCCCCTCTCTTTTATTTCCCCCTTTCTTCTCTACCTCTTATGCATTATTCCATTCTGTTCTCTCTTTAGCTGCCTTTCCCTCACTCATTTTCTATTTACTTTCCATTCTCTTCCTCTGGCACACAGAGGGTACAGCATTGTGTACACATCCACAAGCAAACTTTGATTATTTTCCAGGTGAAATGTCATATTTATGTGTAGTCTTTATTTCTTCCTATGGACTATGCTTACAACTGTGCTTCAGTTTTTACTATGCAGCTATTTTGTTGTTGTAGTTAATGACACATTGATGGCAGTTTTGAGCACTGTGCATCTAACCCCATTTTCCCATAAGCTCTGTGGCTTTTATTGCATAATTTTGTACAGTGCAGTGTTTTTTAGAAACATATGTCTTTGTAGAGTGGAAATGACTAAAGCACCCTTTGCAAACAATCTGATGTCTGCCAAAAACTAGTCCAAATTTTCCCCAGAAGAGACACATTATTTTTATTATTCTGGCCAGGGGGGAACAAGATCTGTTCTCTGACCCAGAGGGAGACATTATCTCTGAGACATTTTTTAAAATAAAAGCATTCTTGAAAGGTTATTCTAGAAAAAGAAGTATAGGAATGTAGACTCCTATTGAAAAATTTCTCCCAATATATTTTTTTTCCCAGAAGCAAGTGTAATTGGCCTTTTTCACCAGGCTTCCCCGAATAGACAGGCACAGAGTATGGTATCAGCTACCCAAGAAGAGACTCTAGGGAAGGGCTGGTGACTGGGTGATCTTCTTGACCAGTTCCTCCAAGGGTGCATTTATCTTGGTAAACCGACACGAAACTGGGGTGAGCCCTCAGCTGCTGATTCAGATCCATCATGGCCGTGTCACAGAGTTTACCGGATATGGGATTCTAGCATGCTAACAAGCCTCACAAGGATACTCCCCTTAAGAATGTCAATTTGATTATCTGTCAGAACTATAACTGTCAGACATAATAGACAGTGGTGCCAGCTCAAAAAGGCAATTCTATTCCATGTAGACATATCACAGGGTATCCCCCAAAAGGTATATGCACTTTAACAACAGGTAGCACAGTTTCAAAAATGAATTGTATTTTAATAAACATTGCCTTTATAATTATTCAAAGTGTGTGCATATATTTTGGGGGACACCCTAAATATGTGTTATCTAATTTGATTCATTTTGCAGATTGAGTAGGCATTCAGATTAGTAGGGTCTCATTTTATTTCTCTTTTACTGGCGCTATTTCTGACATCTTCATAATTTAAGATTAGCAAAAGATGTAAGCATATCAGGCACAAAGGGCACCATTCTATACTTGGGAGGATTTGTAGTAACACTGCAAAAATTTGTCTCTACAAATTTCCTTGTCTCTTCTACACTAGCTAGGTAGCCACTTTTTACATTCAACATACTCTCCTTTTTATGAGTATAAATACAGTCAGCACAGAGAAGTTTAACTGTTTTCGGTTCATTATTGGTGGTGTTTTCAAAGATATAACTGCTGGGACTATTTTGTGTATTTTAGTTTAATTATTAAGAGTTATCTTATTTTTAATATGTCAATATATTGGGAGAATTTCACTATCTCACCCATCATATATTTATATCTTAATATGTTAATTTGACAATTGTTTTGCATCTGTAAGTTTATAAAATTTGCTTCTTTTTCTATTGGAGGATATAATTTTTTTACTGAAATATATATATATATTCACACACACACCCTTCAGGCCTCTCAAATTTCATAGTCTACTCGGTCAGACTTCTGAGCTTGAGTCTGTGGTTCACAACATTAATTGTTAGCTGTGTTTTGTTTTGCTATTTTGTCCTCATAAATGAACATAGCAAAGTCTCAAAATATACTTCACTATAAAAAACAACAATTGATTTCATATATTAACAAGGAACAAGTTGAAAATAAAGTCAATAGGCAATGTTGCCTAAAATAGCATCATCAGCATCAAATACTTAGAATAAATTTAACAAAATATGTGCAGAACCTCTAGATGGAAGACTGCAAACTTTGCTAAAGAAAAAGGAGACCTAAATAGAGTGATGCACTATTTATGTGCATAGGAAATGTCAGTATTGGTAAAGTTTCTATTTTTATCTAATTGATCTATAAATCCAAAACACGATGTAACAAATCTAAGCATATAGTAGCTTGTGATGCAGCAATCATACTCCTGGACATATTCAAGAGAAACAAGTACATATGTCCACTAAAATTCCAAGAATGTTCATAGTGATGTTTTACAAAATGGCCAAAATTAGAACTAACTCAAATGTCCATAGTAAGAAGAATGGGCAATTTCATTATCATGATATGGATGAATCTCCCATACATGATATTAATAAAAAGGGTCAGACAAGAAAGAAGCAAAAGATTCCATCTATATGGAATTCAAAACAGCATTCACCTGATAGAGGGTGATAGAGGGCAAAATAGTGGCTAACCTTGTTAATGTAGGGAACAGCAGGACTAAGAAACTTTCTAGTTGAGGATGTTTTCTGTATCTCCGTCAGTATTGGTTACATGAAGATATTCACATGTAAAACTGTATCCATGTATAAATTTAAGACTGTTACAATTTAGGAAAATCCAACTATTTTACATGCTACTGTGTAAGGTGAATCTGAAAGAGGAGATTTAACAATGCACCATTTCCCAGGCATATTAGTTAATGAATTATAGGAACTGGATTTCAGGGTAATACCATAAGAGACAAGCAAGTAATTGAGCTAGAATAAAGTATGTGAAAGATAGTGAATTAGTTCTCATTTCTAATTTAGGAAGAGATTAGCAGATAATAACCAGGGTTAGGAGGCAGTTGGAAATATCTTATTCAACTAGGACCTTTGGCAGTGATATAAATTATGGAAATTTTTCACTAGAGAAAATTCAGGAGAAATTGGTGTAAGACTATATTTTCATTTATAGTCAGAACGTTTTGACAATCAATGGAACTATTTCATTGGGCATATAGAGTCTGTCTTTTATTTGTCTTCCACCTACATTCAGTCATGAATCTGCCTATAATAATATGGCCCTTATGCTTGAAGAGGAAAAATAATAACATAAGATATTTTAAAGTATTCTATTGAAATACAAAAATAAAAAATCTTCAAACCACTGGGAAACCATGGTAGGTAAATACTTTAAAACTTTATACATTAAATACACAATTGAATTCATGACATCTCATGCTGAATCTCCTCCCAATACACAGAATGACTTACCAATCAGTGCATCTTTTACTCTCTCAATCTTCCAAAATTTTGTTGTTCATTGTAGTTGCTAAAAGCATAAGTAAAATTTCAAGTAATTATCTTCATCACAAAACCAACTTTCCTGATCTTATTGTATGTTCTTTTTCCTTACCTGGAAATCTAGAAATTTTCCTAAATAGATGTCCTTTTCTCCAGTATTCCCACTCTTCAGGTATTCCTTGACAACTCTATTAAGATCGTGTTTCTAAAATGCTCATATGGTCACCCTTATATTCTTGGGTAATAATTCCCCATATGTGCTACAATTATATAATTGTACTTTAGCTACACTAATAAAAGAGAAAGATGCAAATTGACCATACCTTCAAGATGCCCACCAGCCAATCAGGAGTGAGTATGCAAATTAACCTCATCGCCTCCATGGAGACTGACAGCCGGGAGGAGGCAGCTCCCAGCACTGCACGGCCTGCTTGGCCGTCGCCACAGCAACCCGGGAGCAGGCATGTGCAGCCCACAAGCAGCACCCAGTATGGCCTGCTTGCCAGTCGCTGGGGTGTGGAGCAGGCAGGCCCCACAGAGAGCAGAGAACCATGGGGAGTGGGCCTAAGCCATCAGTAGGACATCCCCTGAGGGCTCTCTGATTGGAGAGGGTTCAGGTCAGGCTGAGGGACACACCCCCCCTCCCCTTGCACAAATTTCGTGTACTGGGCCTCTAGTATTATATACTATTAGTGTGCTGATAGCCTGCTTTCTCTGGCAGTAATAGTTCTCTACCCTTAATTACTCACAGAACTGTGACCATATACTAGTACACAGCTAGTTTTGAAACTTTGCTGATGGTGGAGTCACCTGGAAATTTTTTTTAAAGTCTGCCCTTATTTTTCCTTACTTCTCCATCCCAGGCCATGGAGATTCTGACTTAATGGATGTGTGGTAGAGCCCAGGCATTAGGATATTTTAAAAGTCTCTCCCATTGATTCTAATATGGAAAAGAACTGAAACTTAATAGGGAGAGAGGGCATATCCCAAAAGCCATGCTTAAGGCCATTTAAGTGAATTAGGGAAAATAAATATAGTAGTAACTTCTGATAGGCAAATCACTTTGAGAGAGAACAATAAATAAGTCAGAATAAAGAGAACACATTCAGGGGAAAGTAGTTCTCAGAGAAGCAAATTACATGTTGAATAGGAAAAAGAATATAAGTTATTCAAGAAGTTTCAAGTGTTTCAAAAAAAATTTTTTTCTGAATATTTACCAATTAAATCATGCAATAGACCCACTGCCATTAACATTGTGATGATGGCCAGTGATAATCAGAAGGAAATGATTTTTCTCAATTTCCACAATTTACTTTGTGCCTTAACTACATCAAGTAGGTTTTGGTTACTTGTAGAAAATCATTCCCTTGATCATCCCAGTGGACTGAGATGGTCAGGGAACTAAGAGAATGTGCGGCTGAAGCATCCTTTGTAAACAGTTAAGCTCCAAATGAAAGCTGAGTTCAGGTGAAAGTGAACTTAAGCACAGAATTGTTGAGTGTTTGAAATAGCCAAGTTGAAATTTTAGTTCATAAAGTTAATGGGATTTTTTTTTAATTCAGCAATTAAAGGGCAAAAAACAAACAAACAAACAAAAAACAAAACAAAAAACATGAGAGTGCTATTTTACCAGATTGTAAGACACATCTTCAACTTGTTTTGTAGTTGATTTTGAAGAATAATCTGATGTAAATCTGTGTTCTAAGATGGAGTATAATAGGATAGTGGAAGGAAAAGAACTGAGTGGTGGTTCATACTGTGTCTTGGACTAAGGATTTGGGTTATAAATATCTGTGAGAGAATTGAATTTTAAATCTGTATTCAGAACTGCCTTCGGTGGGTAAGAGGCTTTGGTTGTGTGTCTAGGCATTGTTTAGATAAGAGTAATTTTTGAGCTTTACTGATCCTCATGTATACTGAATTCTGTTGGTCTGGCTGGATTGCAGTATCAAGAAGGTGAGATATCTCTAATTAATGCATAAATTCACTGAACATTTATGCACTATAGGATGCATTTTCTTTAGGTTCTTTATCAAAAAAATGAAAGGCAGTGGATTTAAAATTCTTAGAATATACATTTGATTTCAGCCCTCAGAAACACTGAATATTAATATCATGGGTGTACGCTGTTCATTAAACAGAGTAGAGAAAAACAAATTGCTAAACTACAAATTGACTCTTTCCTGAGGGTATTATAATGCAGGTATTTCATTGTTTTGTTGTACTAGTCACTTTTTGCAACACAAATATAATTAGAATAAGAAATATAGAAAGACGTTCAAAATACTTCTCATTCTCCAAAAATATTTCATAATTGCTTTTAATGAAAATTATGTAAATTTCCATTTAAAACTTTGTGGAAGCACACTGTTTTCTACCTTCTCCTGGAAAGGTATTCCAAAATTAACTCCCTTTAAAACTATAATATAAAGAAAATCCTCATGATTTCAAGATTTGGAAAGACATTTTAGGTTTAGGCTATAATCAACCTAGTCATAGATAGATTTTTTCCTCCAGTGACTTTGTTTTAAAAAAAAATACTTTATTGATTTCAGAAAGAAAGGGGAGAGGGAGAGAGAGATATAACATCAATGATGAGAGAGAATCATTGGGCTGCCTCATCCCGGTCAGCCAAGCAGTGCTCCCACTGTGGGAGTGCACTGATCACCAGGGGGCAGCTCCTGCATTGAGTGTCTGCCCCCTGGTGGTCAGTACGCATCAAAGTGACTGGTTGGTTGTTCTGGTTGTTCCATTGCTGGGCTTTTATATATATAGATGTGTGGTATATATATACTATTACATAACATTGATATATAGTAAAAATGTAATATACAATGTTATATAATAATACATAATATTATAAGTGATCATATGTAATGTAATAAATATGTTTAATGACATCAATTCTGCAGGGAGACTATCTAGAGCAAGCATGTCAAACTCAAAGGATAACATGGGCCAAATAAACAAGGTTTAATTTATGTGGGCCACAAAAAAACCCCAAAAGCTTCAATTTTCATAGAAATGTGGGTTTATTTCGATAAAGACATGCTAAATACAAAATGCTGAACTAAATGAGTAATCATTAACATAAAATAATAGAACATTTTAATAAAAATTAATATTTTTTCTTGAACATTAACTTACCAGACACTGAATAACTGCACAAGAGTAATGCAAATAAACCTATTTTTCTTGTTCTCCGAAAGCGAAATATTTCCTGTTGCGCACATCAAACAAGTCAGTCCAAGAGTAATGACATGGCAATCAGCTGCTAAAATATTCGCTGCTGGTATTAGTGGAGAGAAATGGTGCGCTTGTGAGTAAGGGAAATGAATGCAACACGATTATAGTAATCAGTCAGTGAATATTGCAGTTCGTTATTAATAATTATGTATAACAGGATATTGTAAAAATTAAGTTATGAAATTTTAATTAAAACGTTTCTTACATACTGTTATATTGGCTAGGACGCAAAAAACATTCCTATGGGCTGCATGTGGCCCACGGGCCAGGAGTTTGACATGCTTGATCTAGAGCTTGAACCCTGACTCTGCCACTAATTAGGTTTGTGATTTTGAGCAAATTACTTTACCTTTTATCACTCAGTTTCCTTATCTGTATAAGGGTCAAAATAATAGAACTGCTTCATATGGCCATTATAAATACTGAGTTAATATTTCTAAAGTACTTTGAGTAAATACAGTCCAGTAATTACTACATAAGTACATGTTCCATATATAATAAAAGGCAGCTATTTTTTCAAGTATTATTACTCTTTCTCATGTATATTTTTCTGCATTATTTTTCTGGTTTTTTTTTTAGTTGTTTTTTTTTTTCTCTCTTTCTCTATAGTATGGCTTTGTCTGAATTAAAAAAATAATAATAATAAGTTTTGGTCACAGATGGCCATGCCAGCAGTCAGTAGAGAGATCAATATTGCTTTTGGGATGACTAGTTTAAATTTAAGGTAATTGTATTTCGATTGCCTGAAATAGTCTCAAGAATCTGGTAGTGGTCTCATCAACTATAGAGACTTTCTTCTACTTCTTTTCTCCATTTCACTGCAACAAATCTAGGACTCATCCTATCTAATAATAGAGAAACATGGTAATTAGCCGTACCACCGCTACCCTTCCCATTGGCTAATCAGGGTGATATGCAAATTAACTGCCAGCCAAGATGGCGGCCGGCAGCCAGGCAGCTTGAAGCAAGCAACTATGTTGCAAATATAGAAGCTAAACAAAACCCCCCCAGAAACCTTTCAGTCAGCCAGGCTTCAGCCAGTGGGACCGCAACATTGTTTCAAATACAGAAGGTAAACAAAGGCCAGAAACCTGCTGCTAGCAGCTGAGGTCTAAGAGCTGGAGCCGAGCCTCAGAGAGAAAGCCGGCTCTCAGCTCCAGTGACAGGCATAGAAGGTAAATAAATGCCAGAATAAAAAAGAAAAAGAAAAAAAGGAGAGGTTTGGAGCTTCAGTCGCCTGCCAGCCTGAAAACGGCCTTCAGCCCCTCAACCAGACTGGCCAGGCACCCCAGTGGGGACCCCCACCCTGAAGCAACAAGATGGCGGCTAATTTGCATACTGAAGGCAGGCAGCAGCAGGCAAGGCTGTCTGCGGTCTGGGACTCAGATCCGTGACCCTTCACGGCGGGGAGGCAGCCATCAGCGCCCAGGAGTGACTGCGCAAGATCCGCCTCCTGGCCCAGAAGCTGCAGGATTGCAGGGACAGCCACCGTGGCGGGCCAGACTGACGTCCTCCTGGCCACACCACGGGGGTTTGCGGATCTGCAAAGCCAGAGGCCTCTGGTGTGCACATACCCCCCTGGTGTGCAAACATCCCCCAGCACACTGTCACCCTCCCACGCCTGCAACAGTTGCAAACCAAGGCATGCACAAGTTCCCCC
>NW_005366834.1:4249801-4253401 GCF_000412655.1 Myotis brandtii
ACTGTAGAGAAGGAATGTGCACTTTGGGTGCCAGCACCCATGAGCGAAGGCTGCCCTGACTGAGCCTCGCTTGCTTGGGGCCTAGCGCACTCCTGCCAGGCAGCGGGTGACAGGACGTGCTTTTCTGAATTAATGAGAGAAAACGTTGATTCTCCTGCTGCCCACGAAGGTGGAAAGTGAAGTGGGGAGACATGTGGGGAGTGAGCGAGGTTCCCTGTCTGGGGGTTCCAAATCTGCTGTTGGTTTCTTTCACCGCTGACTAGAGATATACAGGGTGTCCCCCCAAAATGTATACACACTTTGAATACCTACTAATTCCAATGGTTTTAAGCATAAGAAAGAAACAACAATGGAGCTGTTATCTGTTAAAAGTGTGGGCACAAACAGGTAGTTGGACATTCCCTGAGGGGTCTCAGATTGGAGAGGGTGAAGGCCAGACTGAGGGGCCCCTTTCCACCCCCACTACCCCAGTGCACGAATTTCGTGCACCGGGCTACTAGTAAATTATAAAGAAACAAAATAATATGCAATAAGCAAGTTACTTGCAATATATATTCATTTTATAAAATAAAAAATGACTATCTGCATTTTATTTTATACCTTGAAATAATACTCTGCAATCCATCAATTTTATTTAATTTCATTAATAAATAACTTGCTAGTTCTTAAAATGGCAATATTACAGAACTCATAAATTCTGACTACACACACAAAATTGAGGGTCATTCATTTGTGAATTGCAATACATAAATGTGTCCAAGCCTAATTACTGGAAAATTACAGTAAAAACACTCCTTAGATACATACTCATTACTGTAATGAAGTAGTTTGCCAAATAACCCACAACAAACTACGTCTGTAAAGATATAATTAATCTAACTGGCATTCATAAATCAAAAGCAAGAATGACAAAAATTCAAGATAACAAATGACTCCATATAGTACTGATGATATCTTGATACTGAGAATGAAGTCTCCCCCTAAAACTTATAAACATTCAAACCCTAAGCAGGGGTTCGTGTGTATGATGGAAACTTGGCAATGCTGCCAACTTATATGTCTCAGCCTGCCTTCTTTTGTGTACGCAAAATCTTCATTATTTGTGGATTCCATATTCGCAAATTTTCCTACTAACTAAAGTTTGTATCTAACTGCAAATCAGTACTCACAGAGTTTGAGAACATGTGCAGAGCAGCAAAAAGTTTGAGTTGCTTGAAGTCCTGGTTCCCAAGATGCAAACCCTCTGCCTGCTTGTTTCGCTTCTCACACTGTAAACAATTCTCCTTTCCACAATCGATTTAATGCTTTGTTTTTCACATTTCGGGGTCTTTTCTTAGAGTTTTGCTGTTTATAAAATGATCCCTGAACATAATGTGGAGGTGCTGTTTAGTACTCTTAGGCACAAAAAGGCTGTGATGTGCTTTTTGGGGAAAATGTAGGTGTTAGAGATAAATGCTCTTGGCTGTGAGTTCAATGTTAATGAATCAACAATATGATTCATTACATACAGAAAAAAGGGAGAAACTTTGATGATCTGTAGATGAGACTGCTCCAGAAGGTGCTAAAGTAACTTCTATAGTGTGTGATGAAGCTATGGGCAAGATGGAAAAGAAGTTATATTTGTGGATTTATGAGGTGACAACCAATTAAAAGAGATTAGTAGTAATGCTATAAGATTAAAAGCTGAAGAAATTTAGGTCAGGTTACTCAGGGTGAGGAAAATGTTAGGGGGAAAGGCTATTACTTATTTTTTTATTATAAAGAAAAGTGCATGCAATTATCTTTAAGAAACTATATATATATATAAAATAAAATCACCTTTATCAGAAACACACATAAAACAAGATTATTTATTGATCCATTATAAAAACCTAGAGGTCTGGTGCACGACATTCATGCACTGGGGGCAGATGGTCTCCTAAGCCCAGCCTGCACTCTTTAGCAGTCTGGGAGCCCTTGGGGGATATCCGACCATGGAGTCAGACATTCTTAGCACTGCCACGGAGGCGGGAGAGGCTCCCACCACTACTGCTGCACTCGCCAGCCATCAGACAGGCTTGTGGCTGAGCGGTGCTCCCCCTGTGGGAGTGCACTGACCACCAGGGGGCAGCTCCTATGTTGAACGTCTGCCCCCTGGTGGTCAGTGTGCATCATAGCGACCAGTCATTACACTGATCAGTCGATTTGCATATTAGCCTTTTACTATATAGGAGGATGTTTTGAGCCAAAGCTTGCATGAAATTAACTCTTTATTCTCCCAAGAGCAGTGGCTCAGTATTTGTTAAACTTTATTGAACCTTATTAGTTTATTCATCAAGATACTAGTCATATTTAACCTTTTAGAATGATATATTTTTATCCAGATCAAGAGGAACCATTCCACTCAAAATTGATTGTGTGATAGCAGGGAGTAATGGAATTTTCTTTTACTTGGCTTTCTTATCCAAAGCCACTTCCTTTTTCAACCTGTCCTTGTAATCACAAAATATCTTTTTATTTATTTTAAAACAATATTTGTCTTAAAAGAAAAATATTTTTAAGATAATATTTTAAATGTATTTAAAAGAAACATATTTTGCTTGGGTTACTCTTTTACTCATGAACCTAAAATATCTAGAAATTATCAACTCATAGGGTAAAATTTAGGTTATTTAAAATTTGTCTTTAATATTCTGTATTCCATCAAATCTTTAGTATCATTGTATGGATGCATGCTTTCTCTATTCAAGTGTTTTATCTTACTGTGTTTTGAAAAAAAAAAACACTATATACCTTTTCATATCTTGGATTTGTTTAGATAAAAAACAGGGATGAAACTCAGGAATGAGCATTGAGGTAGAGAAAGGGGAAAAAAATGATGAAAAGGTCTTTCAGGTGCAATAGTAGCCTATAGTCAGGAAGTGCATGCAGTATAAAATGAGCATTGCAAACTTCACTTTGTTTTTTCTGAGAATCTGTTATCAATGTGCATAAAATAAGTAAGTGGAATTTATGAATACTTTATGCTTTTATGCCAGAAGTGATGTTTTTTAAGAATTCACTCCATATACGACAGCCAGTTCTAGGAATATGAAAACAGTAAGCAACAGTAAAGGCAGGGAGAGATACAAACTTGCTGGAATTTCAATAGCCTGTCACATAGTCTGAAGTTCAGAGAAGTGCTTAGTTCCCCGGAGTTGAGATGCAATTGGAAGGAGCATCCCAGAAATATGGAGGAATTCAAACCTGAACTTGCAGAAAAATGATGTAATTGAGGCTCCAGGTATTATCTAAGGTTGAGTTTAAGTCCAGGCTAATGTAGACTTCAACCACCCAAAGCCTATTGCTCTTGGTATACTTAGCTCATCAGTCAAAATTGTATCAGAGAAGAAGGAATCTTGGGGCCATAGGTGGAAGAAAACCACAACTTCAACTATTGCATCTAGGACAGACAATGATATTTCCTCTATATACCCCACATATACAACAGCCCTTCTCCCTCACACACAAAAGACCGTTTGATGTATTGACCTAATATGCTCTTATCCTATAATAGAACAAATGGAACACCAAGAGCATATATTGTATATAAATTATTTATATCTTTATATTTTATATTAA
>NW_005366834.1:4253573-4255195 GCF_000412655.1 Myotis brandtii
TAATTACTTTCCATTTTATAGTTAATTTATTTTTATTTTATAAATATCAAGAGTGAATAATAAATTAAACTTTAATAAATCAATATGCATACTTTATTTGTCCCAACTTTGTCTTAGATTCAAGAAGCAAGCCTATTAATCAAATATTTATTAAAGGATATTAAAGTTTTTTTAATTTTGAAAATATTTTGTTTTTAAATTCTAACTAGTTTTAAAAATAATATTTATCCTCTAAACTTATGAAATTTGCAAGAATGGGACTTTTAAAAATCACCATCTATTTTTATAAATCCTTCAATTCCTATCACAGTTAAAACCATACCCCTCCCTGGCACTTCCACAGAGCACTGTGAAGTTCTGAATGTTTTAGTAAATTAGAGAGAATACTACATCGTTTGAATGCATCCTTCTCTTCCTCTAAATATGTTGTGACAGTTAGTAGAGTACTCATATTTTGAGGTGCTTAGGGATCATCAAGGTGTCTTTTTATATGTTACTTATCAATTCATCAACAAATCTTTTGGAAGTTATGCAATGTGCCAAACATTGTCCTAGGCTTGGGAGTCCCATCATAGGACAAAATGGGCAAATATCTCTGCCATTCTGGAAATTTAATTATATAAATTCCACCCAGAGGGGGAAAAAAGAGCAAAATTATATATTTTTGAAAATGTTATAGTCAGGACAAGAAGAAAGTCTGGTTTATAGCATTCACTATAGATCTTGAATAAATCATTTTTACAGTGCTAATTACACTGTCTCCCTCCACCTATTGGCTTTTAATGGCAGGTCTGTGTATTTTACATGAATGATTGTGGAATTTTCTCTGGATCACTTTCAATGTGTTACATATTTGGAAAAGTTTGAAGCAAACTTTGTTGCCCTGGTTGGTGTTACTCAGTGGTTAGAGCATCAGCCTGCACATTGAAGGGGTGTGGGTTTGATTCCAGATCAAAGGAATGTATCTGGATTATAGATTCAATCCTGGCCCCAGTTGTGGTGTGTTCAGGAGGCAACCAATCAATGTGCCTCTGTCATCTCTCTCTCTCTCTCTCTCTCTCTCTCTCTCTCTCTCTCTCACATCTCATCTCTCCACTCCACACTCTCTGAAAATCAGTGGACAAAATATCCTTGGGTGAGGATTAAAACAAAACAAAACAAAAAACCCTGTGTCTATATTCTATGAACTCATGAGTAAATCATAAATAACATTACCTTTTCTTAAATAAAATACATGCATAGATAATTTTTTACATGTACTCATATATTTGTAAATACACAATTAAAAACTCTTAATACCTTTAAAATAGAAATTATTTTTGAATTACTACTTATAAATGATTACTTTATGCAGCTTCCTGAAAAATAAAAATATAAAAACATATAGCCTCAATACAACCTTCAATCACTCACAGGACTCCTTTAACAACATGGTTTTAAAAATTGCTTATTTTCAGTCCTTTTATTTACTTAAGAAATATAATTTAAATTACATGCTATGTAAGAAGTAAATATACCCTGAAAGCTTCTGTTATGTGTTCACTTTTAAAAGCCCTTTCCAGCATTGGAAACCATAATTGATAATGAATGCACTCAGAATGCTACTCCTCAGCCCCCAGGAA